>NC_079168.1:48122932-48217932 GCF_947568905.1 Ostrea edulis | reverse complement strand
CATTTTAAGTGTTAAACCAACTCTCACATTCTGGTCTACTGACTGCAGTCAACAATTTATGAACTGCTGACCGGGCAATAGTCTGCCCTATTACTATATATGTATATGGAAAAGAAATTCTAAACCTCTCAAGTAGGGTATACAGCCAATATGCACCTGAACTTGTCCTAACGGTAGCACTGTCAACATATCATCAAAATAAAAGTACAACAGACCTTTGTTGACTCATACTAATACTATTACTGAAAACATCAACAATTTAATCTGGTGTAAATATTATATTATTTCTCTAGGATAGAAAAGGTCTGCACGTCTGGAAAAACTCAACAATTAGGCCTAATCGCTGACAAAGTTTCATAAAATTACATTACTTTAAGTTTTGATCATGTGTAGTAACCGTATTCAGTTCAATATAGGCCCCTGAGTGATTATCACACACAATGTTTGTCTGAGGAAATTCGAACAAAAAATGTTTACTTTACAAAATAGAATAGATAATGAAATCAAAAAACTTTAGTTAATCGGAACATTAACATCAGTAAGTTTAGTTTTTTTTTTTCAATTTCATTATAATCTAATACCTCAAAAAACGTTTGACAGATTTGTGAAACAGCTTCATTTCTAGGCGTTCTTGCTCGCATCTCTGTCTGTAAACATTGTAGATTGGCGCCAAAATTTAAAAGTGCCAAACTCAAAGAGATCGGCACTAATTTATATTATATGTAACGAGATCCCTATCATATGTAAGTTATATGTAAGATAAACTAAGGGAGACATTTCAGCTGTTTTAGGTAGAAATGGTGAGGTCGAAGTCATCGCAGGCTTATGTCTGTGTGGGTACTGACATGACCTCGACCGCGCAGTCGTCAGCGAACAAAAAGTCACGGACTGTCTTCATGCACCTTTGTCTTGGCCTACAGTCTCCGGAGGTTGAACAGGGCTGCGTTCAAGATCGTAGCGGCTAGCCTAGCTGCTGGGCTAGATATCTAGGTCAGCGGCGTAGCTTGAGGAAGATAGATATAGAAGCAGAAAAGGCAGGGGATTTGGGGGCCGCTCTCAGGCTCCCAATGGGTCCAGGGCAAAGCTGGTGCATTTTAGACAGTCTCCAATACACATTTTCTTTAATTTTAAACACAGGCACATGGGGTAACATCGTTGCAAACCACGGTGATGATGGAGAGAATCGAATAGAAGCACCCGTGGGTAACCGACGATGATGGGGTAAGGACATCGTAACTTCCTTCAATTAAAAAAAACAAACAAAAAACGATTATCCATATACATTAGTTTTGCTGCATTTTTTTTTTTTTTTTTTTTTTTAATTTTGAGAAGTTTTGTACTAGCTCCTTTTATAACAACTAAATTAAATATGTTTTTGAATTCCGTGATCGAATTTTAGTACTTTTAAATAAAGCTTTGACAGAGTTCAGAAACACATTAGTTGTTATAACTAGAGTAAATAACGTTTCCAAACATGAAATCATTCAGTATTTTCGACCAAATATTTATTTTTGTTTTTATATTATTTAAAATCTAAAAGCCTAGCACATCGTTCAAGATCGTAGCGCTACCGAGCACTACGTAGCCGCAACGATCTTGAACGCAGCCCAAGCAACCGTCCATGTGGTACCTAGCGGAAGCCGACACCAATGTCTCCGTCTGTCGATCCGCATGGCGGATAACACCATGCTGTAAAGATGCTTTTTTCCCCCTATTGGTCAGTTTGGTGCCGGGAATTAGGCTGAAAGTACTCGCCGTCATCTTGCACTTTGGTGCCATGTCGTCGTGGAACTGCCGAGTCATGATCTTCCATTGCCCTCAAGTGACATTGTCAAATGCTTTCGTCAGATTCACAAGGGTAGTGACAGTCCAACGTTCTGCTCCCGACACTTCTCTTGTAATGTGGCGAGCTGTACTGCACCCTATACGGATTAAGAAGGACGCTGTCCATAATCTTTCCAGCAGTGAAGAGTAAGGAGATGCCACGGTGGTTATCACAGGCGTCCCTGTTCTCTCTTCGCTTGTAGAGGTTTTGGCTGAATCATTGAATCCCTGGAGCAGGTCTTCCTGGTTTCAGAAAGAGGTGAACAGGCTTGTGAGACTCTCGGTTAGCTTTGGGCCACCAGAGACATAGATATTACCTAAAATGGGGTCGGTACCGTGTGCCTTGCCGCTTGACAAAATTTTGATGGCTTTGGCGACCCTTGTCAGGGTTGGTTATGGTTGGGGCGTAAGCACTGATTAGTGTGGCAACTTTCATCTAAGGTAGGGGGAGCCAGCAATCTGATTAAAATCAGATTGGGGGAGCCAGGCAATTATAAGGCGATCGTTGATCCCCTTTGGGACGAGCTGATAGCTTGTTGATCAAGTTGGACTTGATGATAAAACTAATTTCTGTCTAT
Organism: Ostrea edulis; assembly: GCF_947568905.1. Lineage (NCBI taxonomy): Eukaryota > Metazoa > Mollusca > Bivalvia > Ostreida > Ostreidae > Ostrea > Ostrea edulis. The sequence goes on along the minus strand of NC_079168.1, from coordinate 48,215,530 downwards.
CTTTGTCCACGTCTGATCCAGAAGAATGTGTAGCTGGCAGACTGTTCTGACGGGTCTCTGCTAGACGAGTCTCGCTGAGTGCGACAATCTGCACTTTGTAAAGATCCAGTTCGCTGGCAATGAGTGTGGTTCGTCTTTCAGTTCGGTTTGTCCCTGTCAGTTCCAAAGGTTGCTCACTCATATTCCATGTGTCGAAGGTGACAACTGTCACCGTGGATGATTTTCTTCTTACCACTGGTATGGGACCCCGTCATCTGCGGAAATCTGGCCAGGGAGATGTGAGACAGGCAATTTTTGGACACCATTTCTAGCCCTTTCCCCAGACTCTGGGGAAGCAGTGCTATAGGTCTATAGAAGAGGGCTGCTTCATCGCTCATGTGACTGTCGAATTCCAGTGCTGTCTCGTTACACTAAAAAGCGACCCGAGTCGCCTACGTGTAGAGTTGTGACTACGACTGCCAGTGAGTCTACACCTGTCGCTTTGCCACTCGTCCATCGCCACAGGGCTTGGATGAAAAAGGGGTGGAGATGAAGCAATGGAGTTAAGTCATGACTTGTCTGTGAGGTTGATTAAAGGGAGGGGAAGTTGCGCACGATCATCAGCCTCACTCTCTCTTCCCTCTCTAGGTTCGGTGGCACGACGAGGTCGAGACGGTTGGGATGCAGTGGATAGCCAACATTGGTGTTCCTGTCTCATTGTGCACAGGTAGCGCTACATGACGCTTTGCTGGAACCGCCTTCCCGTCCTTTGAAACAGTCGTGTGGTTTCGTCCGCGCACTCCGCCGGAGTCAGTCTTCGCATGCTTGGGTAGACAGAGCCCAGTTTATTACCGACTACCTAGCGGTATCCTCACAAAATAGTGACGACTGTGGGAGCGGGAACCTCCAGCTTCCCGTACAAGTCCAAAGGACTTGCCTACTGCCCACAATGTACATATAATATAAAAGAACATACCTACCCAACTGTATTTAGCCTACCACGTGCCGTTTATGATTTTCACAATCATAAAAACCATTGAGTTAGCTTTGAGTTTCCCATTTGACTTTATACTACTTTATAGTCATTTACTTTATAATGGAGAGCTACATATTGCATGCTAATCTTCTTCAAATTGAAATTTCTGCATGTCCTTTTGTATTTTTATTCAGCATGTCGAACATACTTGTATATACTTTACTTGGAATTGTTATTCAGCATGTCGAACACCACTGTCTGTCTGTCCTTTCCATGTAATTGTTATTTACATGTAGTATGTCGAGCACCACTGCCTGTGAAAGGTGGAGATAACGAACAGTGATCCATCTCATAACTTCTATAAGCAATACAAAATAGACAGTTGGGCAAACACAGACCCCTGGACACACCAGAGGTGGGATCAGGTGCCTAGGAGTAGTAAGCATCCCCTGTCGACCGGTCACATCCGCCGTGAGCCCCGTATCCCGATCAGGTAAACAGAGTTACCCGTAGTCAAAATCAGTGTGCCAAGAACGGTCTAATAATCGGTATGAAACACGTCAGACAGCATTTGACCCACTGATAGGTTGTATTGACGAACTAGATCGTTATAAAGACCATAAAATTTGCGAAATGCTGACTTCAATCGATACTGTAGAAACCCCTGTACCATCAACTTGTTTGTCAGTAGCTTGCCTCGATCTAAAATCTGAATATATGCAGACAAGTTCTTGAATAACGAATCACTTGAGAGATATAAACATCATATATAGGTGATAATGGAATATTGCTACATAAATATGGGAAGTTGACGATGGAGAAGCTGAAATCATCCCGTTTGTCATACAGTTGAGTTGTCAGTTTGCCGTTAATGTCTACTTTCAATAAAATATCTAAGTATGAAGCAGAAGTGAACGACTCTGTGGTGTCTTTTATTTCAAGCTCACTGGGATATATCGAATCGACATATGAATGAAAGTTATTGTTAATAGACAAAACGTCGTCGATATATCTAATGGTCGAATTGAAGGCCACAGCAAGAAATTTTTTCTTCTCACGTAGAAGTCTTTTGAATAAATTCTGCTTCATATGAATATAGAAACAGGTCAGCTAACAAAGGAGCACAATTCATGCCCATGGGAATTCCAACAGACTGTTTGAAGACCTGATCACCAAAGACCACGAAGATATTGTCAATGAGGAACTCTAGCATATTTTTTAATTTCAACTTCAGAGTACTTGTACGTGGAATCAGGGTGGTATTCCTTTGCCTGTAATTGTTATTTACATGTAGTATGTCGAACACACCAGTATATCCTGTACTTGTTATTTACATGTAGTATATCGAACACAACAGTGTGTCCTGTAATTGTTATTTATATAATGTACTTGTAGCATGTCGAACACACCAGTATGTCCTGTTTCACAATTGTTATTTACATGTAGTATGTCGAACACACCAGTGTGTCCTGTAATTGTTATTTACGTGTAGTATGTCGAGCACACCAGTGTGTCCTGTAATTGTTATTTACGTGTAGTATGTCGAGCACACCAGTGTGTCCTGTAATTGTTATTTACATATAGTATATTGAACACACCAGTATGTCCTGTTTCACAATTGTTATTTACATGTAGTATGTCGAACACCATTGTGTGTCCTGTAATTATTATACACCTGGATGTTCTTTTTCTGTAATTTTGGTTTAACATGTTGAACACCACTGTCTGTCCTTTACCTGTGATTGGTATTTTATTTTAGCTAGTAGAACACTACTATCATGTTTTTGCCTGCACTGATCGGATTTCATTTAAGTTATAATTCCCTCGCCGAGAAAATTAGCACCGCCTTCGAAACCTGGTCTGTGAACGCTTGTCAATCAGGAGAAATTAAGCTTCAGATTGAATGCTAGAAATTGATGGACATTTAGTTACTAGTCTTTGTGTATATCTTATCTATCTTATCTGGCGATCGAGGCGTCCGTCAACTGCAGTTGTACCATAGTTTGGCGTGCTTTCTTTTGTTAAAAGTGTGGGTTATTTGTACATAACCCACACTTTTCTTCAAACCCCGCCCACATTCTCGAAAAAACAAAAACAAAACAACATCACTGTCCCTCCAGATCAAAATTGCACATATCAAACACGGATAACTGACTCAGACTAAGTTCTCCAAATACATTATAGATATTCGCACTGAATCTCACTTAAACCTTGATACAAGATAATATCGTCAATGGTCTCGTCCCAAAGACTCTCTATTTCCATATTCTCCTCAAGTCGAGAAACACGTGTACGTAGAAATACGGGTTTCATTTATAAAGAGTTTTATAAAAGACCCAGTCACGTGATAAGAACGCGTTTGGGAGATAAACTTGTTTAGCGGACAGAGTGAATCAGACTTGTGTTTCTTTTATGGTTTCGCGTCTTACAGTTCTTTTTTTTTTCTTTCTCTCTTATGTTTTACCATTTTTTAAAATCTATTGTATATACATGTAAATGGTTTTTCCAGCCAATTTAGTCAAAATATGTATTAGAATGAAGGATATCAAATAGGATTTTCAAAAGAGTAACCACGTCGTCAGTTGAATATATTGCTAAATTTTTAAATAGAAAAATGCACGAATATGGGTTCTTAGAATTTGATTTTAATTTTAAAATTTCAATTTTTTAAAGCCAATACCAGTACTAAAAGTCGGAGAATGCGTAAATGTTAAATAAAAATATCAAAACCAACAGTCCAAACATTTATATGCACTTTAAAAACGGCTTTTTAAAAACAATTAATGAACATACATTTTTCGGCGATAGACAGTCATTATGATAGAAATATATGGTGTTCAAAGTGTAATGCAAAGACATAACAATTGGCATCATATTGTAAACAGGCGATCGCGCTTCCGAAAGCTATAATAAAATATAACGCATAATAGTAAACTATGGTACAAGTCACTTACCCCATATAATATTGTTGATTGTGTTCAGATACCCGATGGGCGTGGTAATAATGACACTCGGGAGCTACGCTCCCTCGTGTCATTATGACCACACCCATCGGGTATCTGCACATAACCAACAACATTATATGGGGTAACTACAACGTAAACACCGGTCTGTCGTACTCGTTTACAGTTGAATGAATTGAGAAAATACCGGCGTGAAGCGTTGCAGTCCATACCCTCATGTATTTTCAAAAATTAAATTTATCTTTTATATTTACATTGTATTTTCATTTCTGTCGGAATTCTCAGCAGTTAAAACAGACCTTCTATGTCTATTAAGATTCACGCGCGCATTATTCACATCTGCATCGCATTCATGAGGAAATGGCTACCATTACAGTTGGTAAAGATATCGAAAAACATAGGAAACGTAAATATTATTACTTGCCTGCGACTGCTAGTTCTGCTGAAGATCTCTCAAGCAAAATACTCTAATAAAACTATGGCACGCCAAATTCACAAAAATGAGCTAAACATAGTTTCACAGTTGATAAACTAGGTTTATCGACTGTAAACTATAGTTTACGAACTGTAAACTATAGTTAACGATTCGTTAACTATAGTTTTCATCCGTAAAACTATATTTAACGGTTGTAAACTATAGTTTACAGGTGCTAATCCAAGTTTATTTGTCTTTAAATAAACGTTAACAATAGATTTTGCTGATAAATACAGATTCACGTTTGTAAACTATAATTTACATTCGTTAACTATAGTTCACAATTGTTAATCCTAGTTTCACAAATTGTGATACTATATTTATCAGACTTGTAAACCGTAGTTTACAATCGTGAAACCGTATTTATCAGATAAACTATGTTTTGCAATCGCTAATGATTGTTTTCATTGTTAATTATAGTTTACGCTTGTGAAACATAGATTATCTGTTAACTATGGTTTACAGATGTGAAATATAGATTAACGTCGTTAACTATAGTTTACGTTCCGTAAACTATAGTTTACAGTCGATAAACCTAGTTTATCAACTGTGAAACTATGTTTAGCTCATTTTTGTGAATTTGGCGTGCCATATAAAACAATACAATATGTGATCTAAACAATGTCATTCACATATATGTGTAGTAATTATCTACAAAAGCCGGAAGGTGCCAGGATATAGAATAATCAATTAAAGGTGTATGTGCCGTATTAAACAGTATTTTGTTCATTTGACCAAAATTTTGTCAGTATGATAAACTATGAAAAATAATACGATTTGACAATTTCGACAAATTATATACGGGTATTAAAGGAGTACTTGTCTACTCAATGTAAGGAGGAAACAATGATTTTCTAATGCATATTTATGAATGAATGACATTTATTATGGATGTGCGCAAGCGCATGACAAATATGTCATTAGAAACACCATTGGAGATGAGGATTTTGTGTTTACAGTATGTAGTCGCACTGAATGGTGATTTCAAATTAAACTCCTTCTCCATTGCCCAAAGTGGTTCTCTCTTCCCCGTTTCCGTCTGACTGTGTGGGGTTTTTTTGGGTTTTTTTTTGTTTTTTATCGCCGAAGGTGTCCCGCCAACAGCCAACAGTCCGCCCACCCTTTCACGTCGCTATGTAAAAAAAAAATTGACTTTCGAAATTCCGCGCGCAACGTCACATGATTATGAATATTTCGAAATCCGACTCGTCGAATACATATAATTGATTCGGAAATTAGGTTGATTACTATTAATCCGATTGAGTCAAATTTCATGATTTGCATGTAGTATAACTTGAATGGCTTGATATAAAATACATGGTTTTTATTCCTATTAAATCCACAGTCGGAGAAGTGATTATGAATAGTTAACACGAGGCAAACTTTGATGCTATTTAAAAAAAATGTCCAGCTACACTTAGATTGAACATTTTGATACAATTCAATACAAGGAATGCTTGGAAAACATCTACCCCCCCCCCCCCATCCCCAATAACATTTTCCTATCTTATAGCAGTTTGACATGATCCTTTTACCTTAATCAATAGGGGTCATTCACTCTCTAGGGGTAACCCCTGTACCGAGTTCGCTGGGTTATCAAGTAAATGAGTGGACAACACTATGTCTCGATCCTTTTTACCAAAGGGGGGGGGGGTAAAAATGTAATACGTTGGTGTATGTATCTTTTAATTGTTCATACGATTTACTAAATCATAGAAACGATTGTAATATTTTAAACTGTATCAACGATTTACTTAATCGTAATAGTGGTCATGATTTTTTAAATCGTAGAAACATTTTTTTAAATCTTAGAAACGATTTTTCAAAGTATTTTTTTACAAAAAATTCTACTAGGTTAAAATGGCACGAATACAATGTGGTAGGATCCTTTACTCGAAAGTAAGGATTTACCGTTAAAGATTAAAGGTTCTCATGTACATGTAAGACATTTTGATTGCGTAAGCATGAAAAAGCTCAGCCTATTTTTTCTATCCTTGAAACAAAACCTCTTTCATAAATTCACATCCACTGTGTATATCACATTTTACAGGAAAATAGCAATCCTAACAAAATATTGGAATAATTTCCTTTGAGTAGTAAAATCATACTTAAACACCCACATATCTGATGATCCATACACCTGCAAAGTTTCATTGCAGAAAAGCCAATTTTTAACATCTGTGAAAGCAAGTTCATTAACATTCATGATTTTATTGTGGTATATCCTCGTATGTTTTATTTTAAATGTATGACCCTCCCGTAAGTCAATCGTGTAAGCCATAAATCGCTAGCAAATATTTTCCTGTTCGAAAAAGCAACTGAAACACCTCTCTCTCTCTCTCTCTCTCTCTCTCTCTCTCTCTCTCTCTCATATTTTTATCTCTTATTCAGTTTATCAATTATACACTGTAGTTTACGAGGCGTAAACAATAATCAACTATGGTTATCATCTGCAAAACAATCTCCTTTCTTGAAAATATTTAACTTGTCGTGTCACAATGAAAGTAAAGATCTCACGACCCCAAATTTATAGGTATTTTCCTTTGATAGTCAACTATCTTTCTATAAAATATGAATGCCTCTTATTGAAAACAAATCAATATTGTGACACAACGACAGTGATGAAGAACAGATATACAGACAATGCGATACCTATAAGACTTTCACTGTGGGTTGTCAATCAGTACATGATATATAACAATGTATGTTGGAACTCAACACACAAATGTACGCTAAGGAGTTTTGGAGGAAAGAAGCGATTTGTTCAAAACTACATATGTTGAATTCGTTCTATATATTACGATGGTTTATAAATATTCCGCATGTTAAAAGAATTAATAAATATATATATTGTACATATATCGTTACGATTGTCATGAAGAGATACTTCCATCCAATATGAAAAATCATTACAAGTTGTAGATAAAAACAAAATGATAACATGTAGTATTCAGTTGATGTAAAGTAGATAATTTATCAAACAATTTGTGTTATATATATATATCGCTTGAGTAGTAAAAAAGTAAATTCATACCTAAACACCCACATATCAGATTGGCAAACGCACCTGCACAGTTGCATTACAGGAATGTTGTTAACATCTGTGAAAGCAACTTCAATACATTCACGTTTCTATTGTGGTATCCTCGAGGGTTTTTTGGTTTTTTTTGTTTGTTTTGTTTTTTGTTTTAAATTTGTTTTTTTTGTTGGTTTTTATTTGGGGGGGGGGGTGTCTTTGTTTTGTTTTTTCGGGGGTTGGGGGTTGGTTGGTCTTTTTTTTTTCAATCACATGTGCTTGGGTACTGACCCCTCACCAATGACAACCATCTTTAAAATCTTTGACTAATCTAGTAAGAAATATTTCTAAATTATATCCAACAGAATGTTCAAGTTGATGGTACAGGGGTTTCAACAGTCTCCATTGAAGTCAGCATTTCGCAAATTCTATGGTCGTTATAACGATCTAGTTCGTCAATACAACCTCGCACTGGGTCAAATGCTGTCTGACGTGTTTCATACCGATTGTTAAGCCGTTCTTGGCACACTGATTTTGACTGCGGATAACTCCGTTTACCTGATCAAGATATAGGGCTCACGGCGGGTGTGACCGGTCAACAGGGGATGCTTACTCCTCCTAGGCACCTGATCCCACCTCTGGTGTGTCCAGGGGTCCGTGTTTGCCCAACTATCTATTTTGTATTGCTTATAGGAGTTATGAGATTGATCACTGTTCGTTATGTTCACCTTGCATGTGATACATAAATGTATATTGTACCAGGTGTAGAGCTAAATTCAAATTCAAATTCAGTTATCTTAAACATATGTAGTTCGATTAAAAGCACGTTCGATTTAAAAAGGCTATGTTTGGGGGAAATTGTTAAAAAAAAAAAAGGAGGTATGACAAAGCCGGATGGTGCCAACAGGCGCTTGCTTGATATTTTTAATTAAAAAAATTACTATGCAAATTATTAAGCAAGCGCCTGTTGGTACATTCATCCACAAAATACACTGTGTAAAAATAGATAATAATGCATTAAAGGTATCAATATGAAATGGTGAATTCTGAGGATGACTTCCTGTTCTCTCTGTAATTTCTGCATCCCTTGTTCATAATAAGCCTTTTGATTTTGCAAATTGCTGAACTCTTCATAACATTATTGCATAATATATTTTCCGTTCCGTTTTTCCGTTCCGCGTTTTAGCAACACCCCAGCCAATCATGGTAAGATTTGCTTTGGCGGGCTTCCGTTTTAGGGAGAATTCCTTAAGTATTCAAACTAATGAAAATATTGGAAAGAGATATATCTTGCTTTAAAATACATGTAATACGTTAAGTTTAATTCCACGCCCCTTTTTAATTTCGCGTTCCGAAATACATGACCGTCTACTATAAAAATCGAGTTTTGTTTTTTATCAAAATACACGTGAAACTCAGGCATAATTCCAAAGATCTTTTGTACACATTAAAGTACACCGAACTTTAGTATGTACATCGTATTTTATACGTTGAGCACTACTTTATATAATGTACTTTGCCTGTAGACGATTTTTCAACAGATGGAATATCACTATGATCACTATGTCCATAGGAATTATTTCGCTTGAGTAGTAAAAAGGTAAATTCGGTAAAAGACGGTAAATTAATGAGATGTCTAATACAAACACAGAGTTCCTTAAGACATTTATGAAAAACTTGAAATTTCAGGTTACCTGGAATCAAAAGGTATAAGTAGCTGACTTCCTTAAGCGTGATATCTGCAATGGATGTCATATCAAGATACCTCAATGGTAAATTAGTCAGATATCGAATACAAACAAAGAGTTCCTTAAGATGCTTATGAACATCTTGTTTCAGGTTACCTGCAATAAAAAGGTATAAGTAGTTGACTTCCTTAAGCGTGATATCTGAAATTTGATGGCATGTCAAGATACCTAATATAACTCCTCTTCACGTGGATAATTGTAAATTAGTCAGATATCTAATACAAACAAGGAGTTCTTTAAGATATTTATGAAAAACTAAAAATTTCAGGTTACATGGAACCAAAAGGTATAAATAGCTGATTTCCTTAAGGGTGATATCTGAAAATTGATGGTATATCAAGATACCTAATACCACTCCATTTCACATGGATAGTTGTATATTAGTCAGATATCTAATACAAACACAGAATTCCTTCAGATATTTGCGAAAACCCTGAAATTTTAGGCTACCTGGAATCAAAAGGTATATGTAGCTGACTTCCTTATGGGTGATATCTGAACATTGATGGCATATCAAGATATTTAGTATCACCCCTCTTCACTTGGATAGTTGTAAATTAGTCAGATATCTAATATAAACACAATTTCCTTAAGATATCTACGAAAATCTTGAAATGTCAGGTTACCAGGAATCAAAAGGTATAAGTAGCCGACTTCCTTAATGATGATATCTGAAAATTGATGGCTGATGAAGATATCTAATACCACTCCTCTTCACATGCATATTGGTAAATTAATGAGATATCTAATACAAACAAAGAGTGCCTTAAGATATTTGTGAAAAACCTGAAATTTTAAGGTTACCTAGAATCAAAAGGTATAAGTAGCAGACTTCCTTGAGCATGATATCTGAAAATCGAAGGCATGTCAAGATACCTTATATCACTCCTTGTCATATGTGCATTGGTAAATTAATACGATATCTAATACAAACATAGGGGTCCTTAAGATATTTGCGAAAAACCTGAAATTTTAGGTTACCTGCAATCGAAAGGTATAAGTAATTGACTTCCTTAAGCGTGATATCTGAAAATTTATGACATATCACGATACCCAATATCACTGCTCGCCATACGTATCGTTGTAAGTTAGTTGAATATATAATATTAACACAGAATTCCTTAAATATTCACACAGATCTTGAAACTTCATTGTACCGGTAATCAAAATGTGTAAGTAGTTGATTTCCTTAAGAGCGATATCTGAAAATTCATGGAGTATCAAAACACTCTCTATCACTTCTTGCCATATGTATAGTCGTAAATTCGTCAGATATCTAATACAAACACAAAGTTCCTTACGGTAAAAGTAGCAGATATCTCAAAATGGACGGTATATCAAATGAATGAAGGTCTGAATTGAATCCGATTCATTTTTAAAGTAAACACTCAGTTGAAAAAGTTTATTCGTATATTGCATTGCAACGTTATGTAATTGGGGATAATTGAGCATGAAATTTCATACGACTCCTCGCCCTCTTTAGAAATAAATCTGATAGATAATAATTTTCAAACTCATTAACGTTTATCTGGTAGCTGGCTATCAGTAATTATAACTTTTATATTTTGTAGTAGCTGGCTACGAGTAGCTAACTTTTCTTACTTTTAGTAACTGGCTACTAGTAGCTTACTTTTCCTGGTTCAAGTAGCTAACTACTAGTAGCCAACTTTTCTCGTTTTAAGTAGCCAGTTACTAGTAGCTTGTTACTAGTAGCCAACTTTACCGATCTTCACTTTTGTGCTGTTCAGAGGACAATAAACTCATTGCGTCATAAATAGTCAAATCTTTTGTTCTGTAACTTTAATATCCTTCATTTTGCAATACAATACAATATAGAGACTTGTATAGCGCCAAATTTAACAAGATATTTTAAGGCGCTTTTACAGCATTAGATGATAAACATAACTGTACAACCACAACACATGGCGCGAAAGTGTGGTGTCCTTATAGGATCATTTGCAAAAGCGTGACAGTGCGTTAGTCACAACACGCCGTCACGCCAACAAACAACGCGCCGTTACGCTAATACAACTTTACACAACTCGCCTTCACACCTACAAGCAACGCGCCGTCACGTTGATACAACTTTACCTAACTCGCCTTCGCGCCGACAAGCAACGCACAGTCACGTCGACATGCTAAAAATTCAATAGGAAGTTGTGTTGGCGTGACGGCGAGTTGTTTGTCGGCACGAAGGCGAGTTGTGTATAAAAGTAGTGTTAGCGTAACAGCGCGTTGCTCGACAGTAATGAACGGTCTTATGCGGCCGATCCGACGAATACGCAATTTCCGAGTTTTCCAATAGTTCTTCCCCTTTGTGGAACTCTTACGCACAGTGAGACGCAAAACATACTTTCGTCCACACGCGGTGGGTACAAATGCTTATTACTGCCTTCAAATATTGCCTAAAATGTAAAGGATGATTATCAGACATCATTCAACCACCCAAACTGCTGGGACACACAATTTTAGTAAGTTTATGAGTATTTGATAATAAAATAGCTCAAACAGAAATCGATAATCGCCATAATTCTTTGATAGAGCATCACTCGTGCAGAAGAGGAAATAAAAAAATAAATGAATATTAAATTAAATGGCCTAATTCAAACAAATGATATTCTTCATATGGTCAGTTTAATGTATACCAATGGCTGATATAAACAAAATTTACGCTTTCAGAACTTTTATTCTTATTTACATAGCTAGTCTATAATATATGTATACATCTTGTACCCACCCAAGTGTTCAACAGAATACTGAACGTACCTCCATCACAGAAGAGCGGGTATCTCGGAACTTGCGTCATGGCTCGGTGTTTAGGAGCAAACGTCATCAATTCTGTCTTTAGTTTCAATAAGTTCATCTTCATCCAATCGCTGATACTTTCAAGACAAGCACTAAGGCTATTCAGGATTTCACTCAAGGTGTTGTTTGGTTTGATGACTAGGTAAAGTTGGATATCATCTACATAACAGTGATATATCCTTCGGTGATTAAGCATATCTGGCCTATCGATTTGGAGAACAGGCAGTGCAGTTTGGGACCAAGGACTGAACCTTGAGGGACACCAATGGAAAGTTGTTGAACATCAGGTAATATTTACATTCACTGAATCTTTTCTCTTATATTTCTATTGAAATTGCTTTCATCCACAGGGGCTAAGCCCCTGTGCTTTCATCTAGGACATTGAATTCATGTTTGTTGCAAACTAGTTTGATCTGGGTTTTTTAGTACCACCTGTCTGTGTAATCATTACCAAATATGGAGCGTCATCAAGGTCAAAGGGTGCATTGGCTGATCCGTTTAACATAACGAATGGGTCAACCATATGATATTTTAGTATTTAAATCTAGTTTATATTTGAAAGCAATGCATGAAAATATAATTATTTACAATAAAATGTCTTTCTTTGTTGTTTCATGAAGTTAAAAAATTTGATTTAATATATTTACATTCACTGAATCTTTTCTCTTATATCTCTATTGACATTGCTTTCATCTGGGACTATGAATGCATGTTTGTTACAAACTAGTTCGATCCAATTTTTAGTACCACCTGTCTGTGTAATCATTACCAAATATGGAGCGTCATCAAGGTCAAAGGGTGCATTGGCTGTTCCATTTATATTTGAAAGCAATGCATGAAAATATAATTATTTACAATAAAATGTCTTTCTTTGTTGTTTCATCGGGTGATGAAGGTAGCAATCACTACAGAAAAATATTACATAATGGATTTTTTTCTGCAATGCTAGTTACCTTCATCACCCAACCAAACAACAAAGAATTCATTTTATTGTTTAAATAATGGCCTCATCTAAATGAAATCCACAAGCTGTGATCTACATGAGCTACAGATCCACCCCTTATATAAACCTTCGATTTACGGCGCACAAAAAGCTGCGCACGGTTGAGGCCTCATATCGTTGTATTCTTGTGTTACCGTCTCGTAAATTTAATATAAAAAAATTCCTAACATATTTTTCTACTATGATCGTGTCTAAACATACCTTCAAATATTCATTAAAGCCCCATACGACCCGAAAACTCACAGCTTCAAAGGATTTCGTTTGTTCACGTAAACATGTTAGGTAGAGTTATGCATCCACTTGCCACTTTGACATTTTTTTGACATTTGATTTCCGGCCCAATGGAAGTGGGTTTTATCCCATGCATTTAAAGGGGTTCACTTGAAACTATGGACTAACATGTAGTATCTAAAACTGGAAGTGCATACAAGTAGGCAAATATATTCATTTTCTACCTAGCCTATAGGAAGTAAGTTTGAATGAAAGGTGAAGATAACGAACAGTGATCAATCTCATAAAGGACAAATAGTTCCTTTCTCAAATTCTACTTTATAAATTATTGGGCAAATATCTCTCTTTATTGCAGGTTTGTTCAATGAGGTGAAGGATAAAATTTCGTCATACTGGTATCACAAAATGAAAACTGGGCCTTCTAATCCACGAGGCCGGACTGGGACAGATGTGGAAAATTTCGGACTCAACAAGTGGGGAAAACGCGGTACTGCTACATGTAGAACTATTAAGAACAACAAAGTTATTTGGTATAATATGGTGATTTTATGTCTTGTTTTTGTCATATTCCTCATCCTGGTGATATAGGCTTTCTGGGGTTTTGTTGCAAAATAAAAACACTAAAGGAGTTTGACTCGTATAGTGCGGTAGATTTTACCGTTAACATAATAGCATCTATTATGTTAACGGTAAAATCTACCTTTAAATCACTACTGTAGTACTGTTCTAAATATTTTTGAAAAATATATATAAATCTTAAAACTAAACATGAATATTATGAACAAAGAATACAAATTCATTCACTTCAAACAATAAGTTTACATTTGCCTCTAGCACTTTGCAAAGTCAGACAAGTATGGCGGAGCCGTAACGCGCTCTACAAAATCCAATGTTTTAGTCTTTTTACTAGCACCTTTATTTGCAACAAAATCCCATAAAACTTACCTAATTCTGATTCCAAATATCGCCTAGATGACGAATATGATAAAATTATTCATACGAACACTATATTATGCAAGATCAATCTATAGTTCATTTAGTATCGTCGGGGAAGTGCAACCTTTCAGTTTAGTAGAGGAAAATGATTGCATTTGTAATGAATTGTTGCACAAGAATCCGTAGGGTTGAGATGCATTGCATCACTCAGATAAATTAGTCTGCATCACCCTGACGTTTATGTATTCTCTCCACATTAAGCCATTCCAAGTTTGTTTCACGTTTATCATCGTCGCTAGCCCCGGTAGTACCTACCCTACCTCAAACCGTGGCTGCATGATCAGCGAAACCCTTGATTTCCATGAATATCTATGAAATGACACAATAATTTTTTTTTGACCGATCACAGTCAAATAACAGATTTTCGATATTTTAATGGCTTTAAAATATCGAAAATTTAAAAATTAATGTTAAAATTTTAAAATTAAAACGCGGCAGTATTTGTTTACAAGTAATAACGGACAAAATAGGGTACAGATCCCTGTTTATAGAAGCACGTAACGCTTATAAGAATTTATTAAATGAAATTCGTATTAACAGCAGTCATTACGCTTGTAAATTCTGTATTAATAGCACTTGATGAGGAAATTAGGAATAAAGTGGATGCGTTGAAAAGTGAGCGGCATTTGACGGAGTGTAAACGGAGACAATAGGCGTGGGTTGCGACGATGCATGTTTACGTACACATTAGAATAAAAATCCTATCTGTCTGTCGGAAAAAACAAATCGGGGGGGGGGGAACCCAACGTTTATAAACAAAATTATTAGCAGTACTTGAGTATTTTCTCCCCAAACAACTTCTGCATTTTTTCCCAACTGAAGTTGAACAACATGTATCTTATTGTTGCATTTTGTTCTGTCATTGTAATCTTGCTCTAAGCTTTGTTATATAACACATCAAAGAGAGGATGCAGACTAGTAGACATTGCCCGAGATCCAGGGTCCACGGCGAGAGTGATCGGTCAAAAGGGAATGCTTACTCCTCCTGGGCACTTGATAGCACTCTGGTCTTTTTTGTATTATTTATACTAGGATTTATGCAATTTTAAAATAACTGTTCGTTATCTTCATCTATTTCCATGAAAGACTTATATACATGTATATGATACTTATGGTTATACAACCAAGAAATGGACTGTCAGGATCAGTTAAGCGAAACAAATACCCAGCAGTAGTAAAGGAACAACAAAGGAGAAGATGGATAAAACATCTTAGGGATCTGTTAGATAGGCCAATAGATTCATGTATCACACCAGCGGAGAAATATCTAGAAATACACATGTATACTGTGGAATGCCGAGCAAGGAAGATATGAAAATAGCCATAAATCAAAGGAAAGTGTAAGTCAGAAAGCCAAGATAACACCTCAAGTGCTGAAAGCAGACATGGACATCTTGACGGACATACTTTACCCACTCTTTCATGAGATTTAGGAAGAAGAATGGAAAGAGGTGTATCTGATTAAGATTCATAAGAAAGGATATAATCAGTAACTTTGCGAAGGTATTAATCATCTAAGCGTTCCAGGGAAGGTTTTCAGCAGAATTATACGAAACAAAGTGAAAAAAGAAATTGATGAGAAGCTGTGTGACCAACTATCAGGCTTTCGTACAAATACATGTATATCTTGTGCGGATCAGATAGCAACTCTACGCATCATTACCGAACAGTGTGTGGAATGGTACCGCTTCCTACACACAAATCTCATAAATTATGAAAACTCCTTCGATAATATGGACAGAGAAACGATATATTTACAAAATTGTGATGATAGCCATATCCTCGTGATTGTGTTACAGTTGTGAACAGTGTGCGTATGAATCTTGGTGTAGACAGTATGACTAATTTAACGACTGGGAATTCCGATAGAAATGAAATAAGAAATAAATTTGATCTATGAATATACATGAGGGTATGAACTGCGACGCTTCACGCCGGCGTACTTTTTATGTTTTGAACAGCGCAAAGCGTATACCAGTGTGACGTGTAAACAATTCATACCCGCATGTATTTTCAAACACGAAATTGACTTCATGAATCAACTACAATGTAAAAAATAATTTAGAATACATTTTAACAATGTTACGGTTTATTGGTTTCGAATGTTGAAATATTGTTATAAGGTTTTATAATACACGTTATTATTTGTCGAATTAATTAAAAAAAAAAAAAAAACGATATCGTGAAAACTATTCTAAAATTCCTGATCATCTATCAAAGCAGTTATGCTTAATTTTGATTCGGTCTAGTAAAAAAATTCCTCGAAAGACTAATGCTCGAATACATTTATGTCTCATTTGTTCATAATTCGAAGAACTTTCAACAGTTTTATGCATATTAATCAAAGTATGATAGCTCACTAGCTAGGCCCCCAAGAACCTAGCAATGAATCACAGGCACGTGACATCGTGTTTCAACCCCCAAAAAAAGGGGGGGGGGAGCATCCGGAAGATAAATTGGAAATAGACTTCTCAAAAATGATTGGCAAGCATAAAAAACAACAAATAAACAAAATAACAAATAATGGCCATTGTCAAAAACAGGGGTCACCCCCCAACCCCCATCCCCGTTTTATTCTACGTGCCTGTTGCAGTATCAATTTATTAAATTACTGTTGATATATATTTTTTAAAGAAACAGATATTTAGAAAGCTGTATGATCACTTCTCTTTTCGCAATTACGGATAAAATTTAGTTCTGTTTCATAGAATGAAATTTACAAAATAAATGTGACGTTATTACCAAAACATTAAAAATTGATATTGGCCAACGGTGTATACAGAAACTGATAGTTAAATCTCAATTAATATGGAAACAAATGCTAATTCTATTAGAAAATAAATGAGATCGGAAAGTTAGCTTCTGGTAGCCAGATACTTACAAGGAATAAAGACTATAACTGCTAGAAAAAGGTTACTGAGTTTGGATATAATTATTTATCAGGTTTATTTCAATGGCGAGGAGTCATTTTCAGATCAGGATACGGATGCGCATTAGATTTTCGCGTTTACATTAAATTCGAAGTAAGATAATGCGAATTAAATAGTGTTCACACGGCAGTAATTCGAAGTTGAATACTGCGCGAATTAAATTCGTATGCACTTTTAAATTATAGGGTGCGCGAAATAAAAAAAAAAAAAGACTATATAATTGAAAATTATCCGTGTGAACAGAAAATAATTTTAAAAAAAGAACAACCAATATGTTTTGTTTATATTTCCAGCTAATTCATAAACAAAGTTTTCACATAAAACTGAATATCAGTTTTTAATTTTGTAGACAAAGGTGAATCAATTTTCCAGGTCCGTTTTGTTGTCTTGGGAATGTTTTGAAAAGTGATATTTACACATGACCATTCCTGGTCGTGTTGAACACCACTTAATCCTGATGCCCCTCAAACGTAGTTCATGTTTACCACGTCGGTTTTTCCTCTTTCGGTTTTTCTTCTTTCTCCTCCGCCGCTTTTTCGATTTTCTCTTTTTCTTACCTGCAGATAGAAACAGGATGTGTTTTTGAAACGTATTGCCCACGGATGTAGCAACATTCGATTGTGGCAAATTTGACCTTGATTAGCGATCTTTACTTTTTAGAAGTCATTTAGCAATGACCTTGGAATTTCAATTAATCAAATATGAAGTCTCTATCTTGAATAGTTTAAGAAAATATTGAAAATATTACCAAATTTAAAATTGGAAACAGACCAAACACATTCTCGTAGGAGAAATCATTTGTCGACCAAAACCCAACTCATATAGCTTGTTAGATTAACTGCATAACCTTAAGAACAATTACCCCATTCAATTTATTCATAACTGTTATTTCAACATAATCAAGTTTTCTTGTAAAACGCAATCTGATTGGTTCATTTGATTTTATTACCATCTGTTATCATACCACCCATCATACTACCCATAGTTCTCTGCGTCTCTGCACACAGAGATTGCAAACGAACTGTGGCGGATGTTTGCATCTTTTATTATGTACATATTGTATAAAGCCAGTTGCTTTTAAATCGCGCCATATGACGTCCGATGATTTATGTCACAACCTGCGTTTGATTAGTACTTGTATCTTGAATCTCCTCACACTGACATAGACTACTGCGCTCAGTGCCTAATTAACATAATCTAAAATATTATTGAAGATATCATCAATTCAATTGAAGAGAACAATAATCACATTAATGCACTCATCATTTCAATTAATGTGCGCATTGATTGAATTATTGCAATCTTCAATTGAATAATGATATCATTAATTCGATTGATGCGCACAATAATTCGTTTAGAGAGTGCAGGTATCTAATTAGAGATATCTTTAATTCAACACGCCTGACGATTGATGCGCGCATTAATTCCTTTTACAAAACCGTTTTAGATAATCAGAGATATATCTTCAAATGAATTAAAGAGATCATCAATTCATTTATACCAAACCCTAAATTAATTTTTGCGAGCAATAATCCACCACATTGATGCGCGCAAGTTCAAGTTCTTTTATTCGCTCAAATCACATTATATGTGGTACATTAGATAAAAATACATTTGAGTACGTATAAGGTCAGAGTATGTCAAATATATAATATACATGTAGTGAAAAATATTTACAAAATATGTTCAGGAGACTAGATTAACTCATAGATTTTTGAGATAAACATACAGAGTTTTTAAAGTGTTTTAATCTTACTGGTTGACATAATTTCATGGTTTAATAACATTAGGTCTCGTGTAGTACCTACTGTGTAGGTACATGGACTCTTTTCTAATATTTGACAAAGCACTGCATTCTAATATATAATGCCGCATCAGTTCAACATTGACGAAAGCAATAATTAATGACCACAATAACTGAGGTAATGCACGCATCAATTGAATTAATGATAGCTCTTCAAATAATATTTGAGTTTATCTAAATTTGTCGCTCCATAAGTGTGAAGAGGCGGAAGGTATACTGAAAGACCAATCTCTACCCAGAGTTGTCGTTCCTTGTTTTCACTTGCACCCCTGTTAACGTCTCAAAATAAGCAATGCTATTCCACATGTAAATCCACCCCTTTTACGGCTAATAAAACTAAGAACTATTTTATAAAATATCGGGAAAATGTAGGACAAGCAACTATTTGTAGATTTTTTTCCCATTACTATATATTCTTCATGTACTTGTGTATAGGCCTGGTGCAATAGAACTACCCAATATCCACGTTTCAACCCAAATCAATGCTTCTTGTGTCCCAAAA
This sequence comes from Ostrea edulis, assembly GCF_947568905.1. NCBI lineage: Eukaryota > Metazoa > Mollusca > Bivalvia > Ostreida > Ostreidae > Ostrea > Ostrea edulis. The sequence continues at coordinate 48,196,102 of NC_079168.1, read as the reverse complement.
AGACTTTGCATCTGCTCAATATTTATTTATTTACGTATATTTTTGTATCTGAAGTCAAAACCATAATTTATTTCAGCACACGTGCCATTTTACAAAAATCTTGTAAAACCCTTGACAGAGGTGTAAGTGAGTGTAAGGAGCGATAACTCTGGGTAGAGATTGACTGAAAGACATTTCTTATATGAATTATTCATCAAATTACATCTAAATATGCATTTTACTAAATCAAATTATGAGAAATAAAAGTAATTTCTATGCATCTTCAACGATATAAAGTTGGGAAAATTTACGCCGAATATCGAAATGGGCGTAGGAATGGAATATATAGGTTACTTAGCATATATATGATTAAACATTCAAATATAAACGAAAACAAGCAAACATGAAACATGATTCTGTGACTACCAGATGTACCAAATGCATCAACAAACCACATGCAAAATTTCATTACAGAGTGGTATTCATCGACAATTTCAAATCCCTTTCATAGGCAGTTTTATGGCAAGCCCTTTTACTATTTATTCGTAAAATAAGATATCTCTTTAAATAAGAGAGATATCTCTTTTGGTTAAAGAGACATCTCTGTAAGTTAGAGAGATATCTTTTCACGCTTGGGAGATATCTCTTTAACCAAAAGAGATATCTCTTTAAACAAAAGAGATATCTCTTTTGTTTAAAGAGATATCTCTTTACGCTTGGGAGATATCTCTTTCTCTTTGAGAGATATCTCTCAAAGCTAAAGAGATATCTCTCAAAGAGAGATTTATTCATTGGATGGGCTCATAAAATATTTTCTTACCATTCCAGCCAGAATAAAGTAATAGAATTTGAAAGAGGTTGAATTATGATTCAAGACTTTTTCAGTATGTTACCTTATTTATTTTTTCTTCATTTGTGAAACATATTACTGTCAAAATCTGGGGTGGGGGTGGGGGTGGGGGTGGGGGGTGACAAAGCCGGGAAAAAAGATGGTGCCAACAGGCGCTTGCTTAATATTTTTATTAAAACTTACTATGTAAAATATTAAGCAAGCGTCTGTTGGTACATTCATCCACAAAACACACCGTGTAAAAATACATAATAATGCATTAGTATGAGGTATCAATATGAAATGGTGGATTCTGAGGATGACTTCCTGTTCTCTTTGTAATTTCTGCATTCCTTATTCAAAATAAGCTCTTTGATTTTGCAAAATGTTGACCCCCTCATAACATTATTGCATAATATATTTTCCGTTTTCCGTTCCGTCTTCCGTTCCATTTTCCGTTCCGCGTTTTAGCAACACCCCAGCCATCATTGTAAGATTTGTTTTGGCGGGCTTCCGTTTTAGGGAGAATTCCTTAAGTATCCAAACTAATAAAAATATTGGAAAGAGATATCTCTTTCTCTTTGAGAGATATCTCTTTTTCAACGATTAAAGAGATATCTCTTATACTTTGAGAGATATCTCTCTAGGAATTCTTAGAGAGATATCTCTTTAAGTGAAGGAGATATCTCTCAAAGTAAAAGAGATATCTTTTTAAGTGAAAGAGATATCTTTCTAAGTGAAAGAGATATCTTTCTAAGTGAAAGAGATATCTCTCAAAGTGAAAGCGATATCTCTTTAAGTGTATGAGATATCTCTAAAAGTAAAGAGATTTCTCTTTAAGTGAAAGAGATATCTCTCTAAGTGAAAGAGATATCTCTTATTTAGAGAGATATCTCTTAAGATTAAGAGATATCTCTTATTTTAAAGAGATATCTTTTTAAAATAAGGGATATCTCTTTAATCTAAAGAGATATCTTATTTCTCGAATAAATAGTAAAAGGCCTTGCCATACAGTTTTCTTTTTCTGCTTGGTTACTTCGTTCGCGAAGACGGTAATACATGTACTAGTATAATTATTTCTAAATCTCAAAGTAGTAGTTTAAAAGTTCAGATTCTGATAAAAAGCGTGCTTTAAATTTTCAGTCTTCCCTTCTCTCAAGTCCCCAGTTTCCACCTCTTGGGAATTCTAAGTGCGATACAAGGTGGGAACGCTCTGAAAGTTTCTCTGGTGTACGATGGCTTCCTACTTATATTTATTGTAAGAAAAAAGGTCATCTGATTAGTGAATATTTTAAGCTTAAGAGAAAAATGACTTTGACAAACCATAATCACACGCTTGTACAGCATTTAGAAATGATAAGAAAGCCTTGGTTTCGTTTTGTTCTCGCACTCCTGGTGTTCATGGTTTAAAGTCTAGTTCTTTTGATTCTATGGAGGATTAGAAGCCCTTTATGTCTCAAGGTTTTGTTTCACTCAATGGCTCTAGTGAAGTTCTTTGAAGATACTGGTGCTGCCCATATTTTGTTGTCGGAGAATGTGTTGTCCTAGTCTGTGCAGAATTCTGCTGGTGGGTCAGATTTATTACAGGGTGTGAAGCTTCGCATCGTTGATGTCCCCTACCTGGAATTTATCTGAAATCAGACTTAAGTACTGGACCAGTTATCGATCGTAGGTGTTCGACCTACTCTTCCTGTTCAAGGCGTTTCCTTGTTGCTAGGCAACAATTTAGCTGGTGGCAAAGTTGTACCAAATTCCACAGTTTGTACCAGATGAAGGTGAAGATAACGAACAGTGATCAATCTCATAACTCCTATAAGCAATATAAAATAGAGAGTTGGACAAACAAACAAGGGACCCTGGACACACTAGAGGTGGGATCAGGTACCTAGGAGGAGTAAACATCCTCTGTCGACCGGTCACACCCTCTGTGAACCATATATCTTGATCAGGTAAACGGAGTTCTCCGTAGTCAAACCAGTGTGCCAAGAACGACCTAACAATCGGTATGAAACAAATCAGACACCATTTGACCCAATGATAGGTTGTATTGGCAAACTAGATCGTTATAACGATCATTGAGTTTGCAAAATGCTGACTTTAAACGAGACCGTTGGAACCCCTACACCATGAACGTGTTTGTCAGTAGCCTGCTTCGATTTTAAAACTGACCACAAGCAGAACAAGCTCTTGCGTATCGAATCAGTTGAGAGATATTAACACCATATGCAGGTGATAATGGAATATTGCTACATAAATATGGGAAGCTGATGATGGAGAAGCTGAAATCATCCCGTTTGTCATACAGTTGAGTTGTCAGTTTGCCGTTAATGTCTACTTTCAATAAAATATCTAAGTATGAAGCAGAAGTGGACGACTCTGTGGTGTCTTTTATTTCGAGCTCACGGGGATAAATCAAATCGACATATGAATGAAAGTTATTACTGTTATTAGACAAAACGTCGTCGATATATCTAAATGTCGAACTGAAAGTCACAGCAAGAAGTTCTTGGAATAAATTCTGCTTCATATGAATATGCTAACAAAGGAGCAAAATTCGTGCCCATGGGAATTCCAACAGACTGTTTAAAGACCTGATCACCAAAGACCACAAAGATATTGTCAATGAGGAACTCTAGAATATTTTTTATTTAAACTTGCATTTAGTTTTTCTTACAGATGTGCAGCTGTAGAGAAGAATATTTTTGATAATTGGACAATTTTTGCCCTGCCCCTAAGGCCCCATGGGTGCAGGAGTCCTGAAATTTACAATTTATGTCTCCCTTGTCCACAAGAGTCTTCATACCAAATTTGAAAAGAATTTAAAAGCTATTTATCAAGAAGTTAAAAATTCCCAATTGCTAATGTACAACGGATGCTGAACCAATTGTAATTGCTAGGTTAAATGCACTGCCATGATGCATGTCCAGCAGAACTCTCTGAAACACTATGACTTATATCATTGCTCCCAAGGGACAAATGGAATCTTAATTGGATAGAATTTGGCTGTAATCAAACTCCTTGAAACACCATGCATGGTTTAAATCATTATTCTCATGAGACAATTCCTCTATCTGTTGTGTGATGTGCATGTTAAATCTTTGCAAATTTTGTAGTACAATACTGAATTTATTTATAATATATATGTTAAAAACAGGATAATTATTCATATTAATTGTTATGAAGCTACATTTTATGAAAAAATATGTATTTCTTGAAGTTGATTGAATATTGTTTAACGTCCCTCTCGAGAATATTTAACTCATATGGAGACGTCACCATTGCCGGTGAAGGGCTGCAAAATTTAGGCCTATGCTTGGCGCTTATGGCCTTTGAGCAGGGAGGGATCTTTATTGTGCCACACCTGTGACACGGGACCTCGGTTTTTGCGGTCTCATCCAAAGGACCGCCCCATATAGTTGCCTCTTACGACAAGCAAGGGGTACTGAGGACCTATTCTAACCCAGATCCCCACGGGATTATTTCTTGATGTAATAATTATTGTATTATATTACTTGATATGTAGGGATTACCTCCCTTAAAACACATTTTTTAAAAAACTCTTACCATTTTACAATTTTTAATGACCTGATTTTAAGCTGCAATTTACATTCCTTTATAGATGCAAAAATTGACAAAGTTTGATGATTCTAGGACTCAAATCTACATAAGCCAAAACAGGATTTTGTAATATTTGACCATATCATCTTAATTATAGGTCACAGTGACCTTGATTCAGAGTGTGACACACCTTCTACTAAAGATGCATTAACTGACAAAGTTTGATGATTCTAGATGAAATAGTTGTTGGACAGGATTTTATCATATTTGGCCATAATTGTCTTAATCAAAGGTCACAGTGACCTACCTTTAAAGTGTGACCCACCCTCAACCCAACATGCAGCAGCTGACATTGGGGATTCTGTGTCTCATAGTATTTAAGTAATGAGCCGGGCATGAAGCAGGACCGATGGACAACCGGGATCGCCATACCACAACAGACAGGCATATACTAAAACCCCTCACTATAACAGCCATGAATTTCAGATCAAGGTCAAAATTTGTGGCACTTCACCTACAGCTGGTTACGTCCTTATATATAAAGTAAAAAAATTATGGGAATGTCAAACAAGAAACAAAGCCAGTGGGTTTTGGTACTTTGTTAAACCCTTGGGTCAACATCAATATATCGTTATAAGAACCATTAGGCAGGAAATACGGAGAGTTTTATCCATTACAGTGAGTTTTGTCCATTACGATGAGTTTTGTCCATTACAGCGAGTTTTGTCCATTACAGCGAGTTTTGTCCATTAGGGAGAGTTTCGTCCATTACAGCAAGTTTTGTCCATTACGGTGAGTTTTGTCCATTATGGTGAGTTTTGTCCATTACAGTGCGTTTTGTCAATTACAGTGAGTTTTGTCCATTAGGGCAAGTTTTGTCCATCACAGTCAGTTTTGTCCATTACAGTGAATTTTGTCCATTACAGTGAATTTTGTCCATTATAGTGAGTTGTGTCCACTACAGTGAGTTTTGTCCATTACAGTGAGTTTTGTCCATTAGGGCAAGTTTTGTCCATTACAGCGAGTTTTGTCCACTATGGTAAGTTTTGTCCATGACGGTGAGTTTTGTCCATGACGGTGAGTTTTGTCCATTAAGGTGAGTTTTGTCTATTAAGGTGAGTTTTGTCCATTACAGTGAGTTTTGTCCATTATAGAGAGTTGTGTCCATTACAGTGAGTTTTGTCCATTATAGAGAGTTGTGTTCTCTACAGTGAGTTTTGTCCATTACGATGAGTTTTGTCCATTACGGCGAATTTTGTCCATTACGGCGAGTTTTGTCCATTACAGCAAGTTTTGTCCATTACGGTGAGTTTTGTCCATTACAGCGAGTACATTTTATACATGGCAAAGCCACAGCAGAGTTGACATCATTATGAACAAGTCAGGTAGCTTAAGAATGCAATTATTATGATATAGTGTGGTATCAATTATTTCATGAAGTGGGTTCAGAAAGAGTATTGTATGACCTTGACCTCCAAAGTCATATAACCAATCACTAATTGATAGATAGGTTTCTTTAGTATATAATGTCAAATATACATTTATGACATAAAACAAATGTCTCACAAATAACACCATAAATAAAATAATAGTAATAAATAAAAGAAAAAGGAAATTTCAAAGTGTAAATAGTTTTAAATTTTATCAAATAAATAAATAAAAGTGTGACATTGGTAAATACTAGGATAATCTAAGCCCTAAGGCTCATTTCCAATGGGGTACCTCAAAATATTGAAATTAAAGTGAATCCGGCCATTAAAGTGATCCAACAGAATTTCAAATATATTCTTCACCAAATATGGTGCAGTTATATTAATATTACAGAAACTAAACAACTAGAATGAAAGGTCTAACTTAAAGTTCATTTCCTGTGGAAAATATGGGTATCCTCTAGAGTTTTGGAGGAAAATGTACATCACTACACATTCCACCCTGATATCCATTTGTCTACCTGTTTCAGTTACCATTTGTTGTTGTCATGCATTTTCATGAACTGAATAACTTACCCTTGATTGTAAAATGTGAGGAACAGGAAGTCTTTAATTTTCTTGATCAGCAAACTAAATCTGCCTAGGAACACAGACAAGCAAAGATCATGCAATCACATGTCCTTCTGCTTAAAATAAGTGTAGCAAGACCATGTCACAGAATTAAACATTTAGAATATGGCACAGAATCATACTAAGTGTATTCAAATTATGACACAGAATTATACTTAAAACTATTGTACAAAGTGTATTTGGACTATTGCACAAAATTAAACTTAAAATTACTGTATTTTAAACTAACCTGCTCAATTGTACTAAATCTCAAAACTTAATTAGTATATATACACTGTGGTGAAGAATTATATTTCCATTTAGTGTATTTATACTATGGCATAGAATCATTCTTACAATTAGAGCATTACGACTATGGCACAATATTATACCTAAAATTAAAGCATTTCGTCCATGACACAGAATTAAACCTAAAATTGGTATGTTTAGAGTATGGTGTTTGAATTCTATGCTGTAAAATTATATACTTAAACTTAGTATACTTAGACTATGCTGTAGAATTATACATTTAAACTTAGTATACTTGGACTATGCTGTAGAATTATACATTTAAACTTAGTATACTTGGACTATGCTGTAGAATTATACATTTAAACTTAGTATACTTAGACTATGCTGTAGAATTATACATTTAAACTTAGTATACTCAGAGTATGCTGTAGAATTATACATTTAAACTTAGTATACTTAGACTATGCTGTAGAATTATACATTTAAACTTAGTATACTTGGACTATGCTGTAGAATTATACATTTAAACTTAGTATACTTGGACTATGCTGTAGAATTATACATTTAAACTTAGTATACTTAGACTATGCTGTAGAATTATACATTTAAACTTAGTATACTTGGACTGTGCTGTAGAATTATACATTTAAACTTAGTATACTCAGAGTATGCTGTAGAATTATATACTTAAACTTAGTACACTTAGAGTATGCTGTAGAATTAAGGAGGTGTGCTACACCAAAAAAATTTGATACAGATGAAAAGTGGGGGAAATGTAGAACAATATTTTGAAATTCAAAACTTTATTTAGTCAAAAAATGCTGTTTTAGTAGAAAGTAATCTGAAAAAAATTAAAAACCCATTTTACTCCAACCCATGATCTATAGTTTAGCAGCCGACATGCTAACCCACTGAGCTACTCAGCTATAGGCAATAACATTTTTAATGAATAGAGAAATATTGCTGATACTCATATTCTCATCCATGTTTTGAACGGAAGTCAGCCATTATGACGATGTAGAGTACCTCCTTAAACTAATTAATATATTTAGACTATGGCACAAAATCAAACTTAGAATTAGATTAGTGAATTTAGACTATGGCATAAAATAATACTTACAATTAGAGAATTTAGTCCGTGACGTAGAATTATATTTAAATTCAGTGTATTTAGACTATGGTGCAGAATCATTCTTACATTTAGTGTATATAGACCATGATGCCAAATTACACTTAAAATTAGGAATATTTAGACTATGGTGTACAATTATATCCAAAATTTAGTGCATTTAAACTAATTAGCATAGAATTATTCTTGAAATTAGGGTATATTTTAAACTATATGGTACCAAATCAACCTTATAAATAGTATATATTCAACTACAGTGTAAACTTACTAAAGTGCAGAATTGAATTACCTATTACTTCAGAAGCTGGAAAAAATTAATAAAAATATCTGCCTGCCATATGCATAAACAAAGACTGGAATCATGGTATACAATTGATTTTTATTTACATTTTTAAATTATATTCTGCAAGTGCTTATTAAAAATGTAAATACGTTAAAAAATAACTATGGATATTGTGTAAATATGAAAATATAGTAAACATTTTATAGTACAAAGCAATAATACTGTAAACTTGGTAAAATATTATTATACAAAAAAAAAATGGTTTTGAAAATGTTCAATGGCATCCTTGCATGAATTAAAGCAATGTACAATTTAGCTATATTAATGATGAACAGTATATTTATGTAAGAAGCAATATTAATCTCCTCTGAAATTATCAGATTTCTTAGGAAAATATGTTTATTATGCTGCTAGACAGGTCATGTTTATTATGCTAGACATGTAATATGTACCCTGTAGCCGCTTATTTTACATGTAAAGCTCAATGTCAACTTCTACAAATAACATCACAGTTAATGAAATACTGACACAAGTACAAATAACGTCATGTTAATTTTCCTTGCCTTAGTTAGTATCCCAGCATGCCATCCCCTATGTTTATATGAATTATTTTACCTGATCTGCACAGAGAAATAATGGTAAAATATCATACAATTAAAAAGCACATTCCAAAAATGTAGTAAACTTCATCCACATTAAACTATTATCAAAGAAAGAAAAACATGTATACTCAAAAATAAGAATAAAGAAGAAGTAGTGATTTTGAGGAATCAGAAATGTTCACTCAATGAGCCTATAAACTCAGGTAGCCATATAGTAAACATTTTTGTTGTATGGCCCCACCCTGAGGTCAGAACCTCTACCCCAGGGATCATAAAATTTACAATTTTTGTAGAAGCCTTCTTATTCTACATCACTATGCATTTAGTTTTTCTTACACATGTGTGATTGTACAGATGATTTTTGAAAATTTGTATATTTTTTGCAGGTATAGGATTCAGGGGTGAAGGAGTCCTTAAATTTACATTTATGTCCCCTTTGTCCCAAAGATGCTTCATACCAAATTTGAAAAGAATTGGAATAGTAGTTACATGTATGAAGAAGAAGTTAAAAATGCTCAATTGTTAACGCAAGCCAGACGCTGGAGGAAAACCAATTGCAATAAGTCACCGGAGTTTGTGACATAAAAATATTGAACTTAACAAAAAAACCAATATCTTAAGAATAAACAAGTTTAATTACAATATATATATATAAATTATAAAATATATGTATATGAAAGGAAAAAATGTCCAGTTTGTTATGGGTGATACGAAAACAATGGTAGCAATTGAGAAATTTTGCATAATTGACTAGCGCATAAGAATTTGTACACTCTATTGCATTTTTTGATCAACATATGGCACAAGAATATACAGTGAAATCTAAGCAAGACAGCAATGTGTTACTTACTGGAAGTGTGTATGCATGGAATGAATATAAACCATAATAACGGCACAAATAGCTTCAAATCACTAAGATTTCATTAAAACTTAGCAAGCATGATGTCGCCTACTGACACATTCTATATTTTAATTAGTGTATTTCACAGGACATGCACAAGTAATTATTGTCAGTTCATATCTTTCGTTGTGTCCAATCAAATCATATATTATAATTTTGTGTGACATCACATGTATCTATTTTAGATCTATTTAAAATCCCTCCACAAAACATAGATCTAAAACCATTTTACAAATTTAAAGTACTTCAAAAATACACAATTCTACAACCTAACTACCAAGTACCATAAAAGTTTGGATTTCAATCATAATCTCAATAATCTCAACTTCTAACAGAATTAGTATGTTAAAATTTCATCAAGAGCCTAGCCAGTAAGCCATCACAATTGCTACAGCAGTGCCCCATGCATGCTGTAACATACCAACTCTGCCATTAGATGTGGTTGTCATGGTTGCAGCAGTGCTTGTGACTCTGTTTCTTCTTTGAGTGACGGTGGTGGGAGGCACTATTGTTGGCGGTCTGGTGATGGGAGGAGTTACTGTAGGCAGTGTTGGGAGGGGACGATCCTGTCTTGCCATAGCACAGGTCACAGGGTTACCTCTCCTAAATGTTAAAAAAAAACATAGTTTAATTTTATGTTTAATCATAAGTTTTACCACAACTACAGTAAAACACATAAAAGTCCTTTATGCTATTATGAACCATGCATTGAGGCTTGTTTTAATAGTTTAAAAGTTTTGTTTAATGGGTTTAAGGACAAATGTGTTTCATGAAACCTAAGAACCCAACTGTTGCCTGAGGCTATTAGGCTGAGGGCAATAGTTTGGTACTCTGCTCTTGAAATACACATCTTCCTTAGAAGCAATATAGTCTGGACTCTGGAAACAAAAGTTTGGATTGAAGGTTTGGCAAAACGTGTCCTAAGAACACAGTTGACAATGAACAATTTCCTCTTGCAATGCAGGAAGACAAGTTTGATTTCAATTTTCAATCAATACAGATATTAATAGACTTAGTGGGCACATACAAATGAACTTGTCACAGATATTCTTGATCATGTGTTAGCCGTATGTGAATATTATTTAGTGATGACTTCATTGGTCTAACATTTTTTCTAAAGCTAGACTGACTGGTCAAATTTACAGCTTTGTTGAACCTGTAAACATTGTTTTGTCCAATCATAGAAATTTTAGCGTTTTCACTGGGTATAGTGAATTCTTAATTATCATCAGTGTATCAGACCACAGAAAATTCCATTTGGTTCAATAAGTCTTCTCAATGTAGTAATGGTGTTTACTTTAACTGTCCTAAAGTAAATCGGATTTCTTTTATGAATGCAACAAAGGAGTAATTATAATCCTAGAAGTACCCAGTTTGACCCTGTAATTCAATGACAATCCATGACTACTCTATATTTGGGAGGGGAGGGCTCTACTCTTGCAACCTTCCTCTTCTCTTCTTCCACCTTGCTTCTACCCTGTGCACCCCAACATAGCTGTCTGGGATAAGTGGTACATCATAATATAATGTAGTATATTCAAGACTAATAAATTCTTCATACCACACTAGCTGGTCAATTTGTCTCATTTTATGGTTGCAGTAACAATTTTTCTCATTAATTCCATACCTGAGAACAGGCTTTCATAACAAGCAACGATCGAGGTCATAATATTATCTGACAAAATAGATTGATCTCTGTAGAGTATATATATGACAAAACCTCCATTAACTTGATGAATAATGATTAATTCCAGTCTTGTAAAGGATAGGCAAATAAAAGACTAAAAATATATAAACTGGGCAGTGAGTAAATAAATGTCTTATTTGTTCTGTCCCCCCTAATATACTACAGTCTAACAGCTGGTAATAAAAAGATTTCTATTTTTGACTTGACACAGATTATGAAACATCATCCTAAAATAAATTATCATAAACGGCCATGAGTACACTGTGTAATAAAATACATGTTAAACGGCATCAATGAAAAAATCCTGAACAATATCTTTCTGTGTCATTAAGATACATGAACACTGATATATACACAATGAAGCATTAAACACTTCAAGTTGTACATCTATTAAGCAGGTGCTTAATTACACCTGTTGATTATGAAATAAAATACAATCAAGATTGTATTCTATGCAGACAATGCTCTCTACTAGCATATAATCAAAGAATTGTCTTTTTCATGGCGTAAGCTGATAACCTGAAGACAGTGGAAAGCAGGTCTTCCACTAAATGACATGGGTTTTTTGTTCTCAGTGTTTCTACTTTTCTGTTTTGGAACTTGGTGATAACAAAGGAAATCTTATTCATTTGGGACATTTTCTAGTGATTTCACAGAAAGATGTTAAGAAACAGTCAAAGTGGAAGCCTTAAAGCACTCAATGACCAAGTGACGACCTTCAGAGATGTACCATGTGATGAAAAAATGCTGAAAGGAAAACGTTGCTTAATCTTTCAGTAGTGTCTATTTGATTCCACAGTGCCAAATTGAAGACATTCTCCTTTATTAGAATAACACTAATAGCTGTTTGACAAAATTGGTCAATATGATATTCATTGGATCTTGTATAAAGTTATTCCTTCAGATTAAATCTTTGGCAGTCACCCATGTGGCAAAGTGATTTTAAGAGAAGAGATTTGCTTGAACGGTATATTATGTAGTTTTGAAATGATGATTTTAACAGGTCATAAAATGCAAGATTATAGGAGCAGAACATTTTTGTGAGTTTCTACTTAATAAATGGATGGAGATATGTTGGAAATTCTTTAATGCAGTTTGCATGAAACTCCTGTTAACATACTGTTTTCTTTATCTTCACATCCCATCAAGTAATCATACTTAAAACTGTTCATTGTTTTTATTTTTTAGGAAAGAATAAATATAGGCTAATATTCAACAAAGTTACATACTACAACAAACCCACATATTGTACATTACTTGAGTCATTCGGCAATCCTCGGCTAACTCCACTACACTCCATACAATGTGCAAGGTACGCATGCGAGGAGTTCCGAGTATACTCATTTAGCATAGCTAATTAATACCATGGTAGATCTTTAGACAAATGTTTCTATATGAGATGAGTAATGCTATGTTTGTCAATCAGATGAGTGATTTCAGACATAATTATGACAATTGGTCCTAACAGAATATTTCTATTATATTCTTTTCTTAAGTTTTAAACCACTTGGTGGTCCCACTTTGGCCCTTGGTTTATGGTTTGAATTAAATCTATACAAAATTTAAATTTGATAAATTACAGTCTTCTTGTTTAAGATATAAATATTTCTTCAAACTTATTTATTCATTCCTGTGTAAACCTTTGAGCCCTTAAGATGGCCTAAATCTGGTCCTGTGGATCATGGTGAGAACAAACTTGAATATACCATATAAGTGGAATTTATAGCGAGACACAAATTTTGCACTTTTTCCATAAAAATGGGTATATTATTAATTAAAGAGAGCTAATTCTAGCAACTTTATAATTCCAGGAAAGGCATTTAACTACAAACTACAAACTATTCAACTACAAACTTGAAACTTGTATATAAATTTCAGGAGTTTGTGCTTTGTCACCCCTTTAATTGGCTGTATCCCCTCATTTGATAAACTTTATATGCAAGGTTTGGATGAAATTGATCCAGTGGGGTCTTGAGGAGAAGTTGAAAATGTTAATTGTTTACAAACCACACAAATATGGACAAACATGGATAGCAATAAGTGATCCAAGTACCACAGGTGACCTAGTGAAACTATACTTCTTGGTAAAATCATGAAATTTGATACCCACAAACATTAACATCACACAGAAAACAATTCTATAGGAGGTATGAAGAATGTTGATAATCTTTCCTTGCAGAAAATCTTAATAGTTCTATTCTATCAGCTTTCGGAACAATCATAATAATAGACTTTCTGTGTTGAATTATACTTAAAAGAAATAATTAACCATTTTACGAACTTCAATGGAATATAAAGTGGGGTGGTCACGTGATCAAAGCCTGTGAAGCTCAAAGGGCGTTCAGTGGGTTTGATCATGTAGTCCACCATTAGTATCCCAGCGAAGTGTTGATATGGTTATTTATTACTTATATGCATTTGAGATAAACAGGCCATTTCAAAATATGACTACATGCTGTACACCATTACGATCACTGAAATAACCTAGAAACAAAGTGAGATTTCCTTCATCATTCAAATTTGTATGACATCAGTAAATGTTTGTGTCACACTTTCATAACTGTCGTCATTCTGAGAGTGTGTTTGTATCTAGATGTAAAGAACCAGAGCCACGAATAGCCAAAAATGGCCCTTTGTCAGAACATGATATTATTCTCGGGGACAGAAGCCAAGAATATCTTTTTTTCAAATATGTTATCCTTTTTACGATATCTTTTCAATTTTTTTAGTTATTGACGTTAAAGTACCCATTGTTTTGGCCAGATTGCTATTGACGTCGCAATTTTTGCAACGTAATGTCACAATTTTACAACGTTTCATGTACTTTTACGTGGAAGTTCTCTAGGTATAAAAGTGAAACAAAAACACTATTCAGTGCAATTTAATTATGATATTGTAAATATTTAAATCTGTCTATGTTAATTCTATATTAAAACACAAACCTATATAGTACACTCGTACATCTCTTTCTCCTCTCTCTGTTTGTCTCCTTCCCTCTCTTTATATATATTTTTTAAATTTTTATTTATATGCAACCATTCAACAGTTTTAAAGTAATATTAATTCAGTACCTCTTTACTTAGCTTTGTTATTTAAGTATGACATGAAGATAAACACGATCCCAATATCTTAACTGTATAACCATTTACTGCACATACCGATAGTTGTTTTGTTGTGTGTTTGGGGGGGGGGGGGGGGGGGGGCATCTTAAAAGGTACACGAAAACACGGTGGATCCAACCGTTGACTTACGAATAAGATCTATTGACCTATGTATGTGCGTTTCAATATTAGATGTAGTTTATGTTGCATATTGATCACTTCTTTTAACAATCTTTTATAAGATTTCGGATTTTTATTTTTATTATTTGTTTGGGGGTGTTATTATTATACCGCATGTACATGTAAACACGCCGTAAACAGTAATAGCCAGGCTTCGGACAGCGGCGTTATTTCAGACGCACTTTGCTACATGTACAACTTTGGACAGTGAGTAAACATTTTAATCCTATGTTTCACACTTTTATTTGTGTTTTGCTATATAGGGAGTTACGTTTATGATGTGCGTGTGTGTGTGTGTGTGTGGGGGGGGGGGGGGGGGGGGGATAGGGAAACTGTTACAAAAGTAGCCGTACATGTACAGAATAACACATGAACATTTAGTTAAGCCATATGGATATAATTTATTTTACATTAGGCTAAAAAAGTGTTAACGTGAACTAATCATCGGGTAAAATATGTTCCATTTATCTAATTTCATTAGTTTCCTGTTCGGATCATTTATTACAATAATATCTAGACCAGTGTGTATTTCAAAATGCCTTAATTATTATCATTAATTCCATAACATCTATGAAACGAATTCATTAATTAAAAAATCGTATTCTGATACTGCTACATATAATAGAACCAAACTCCCTCCTCGCATATATTTGGTTTATTAAACCAAATATATGCGAGGGGGGTTGGTTGGTTCTGTTATATATGTTTCTATTTATGTGAACATAACATCCGCTTAATTTTGTTTGAACACTAACTGTTAGTGTGCAAACAAAATTAAGCGGATGTTATGTTCACATAAATAGAAACAAGAATCTTATCAATCATGGTGTAGTTTGGCATCCACCATAAAATTTGCTTATTTTAACACTTTCACATTTCTTCCTGTCATTAGGTTTAGTTCTTATCTTACATATAATGCATGAGGGAAACCTTTTTCCGTTATCAGACACTTCCTCCATGTTATAAACACTCAAACTAAATTAAGTAGGACAGTGGTTTAATAATGTGTTCAGTTCTTCCTTCTATAATGCTTAGTAATATTTTACTTAATTATGTAGGATAATATATTTAAAAAATAAATACATCAACTTTTACTTCAAGAACGAGTGGGATTCATATGTTCACCTCTATTTTAATCAGTATTATAATGATATCTTCTTTTTTCCATTCGTCTTTTTTATTTTGGTATGATTTGTGGTTTTGAATACTTGCTGTTGAGACTGAATTTTCAATGATAAATATAATTGAAACAATGAAATATACACTATTTTCGTTAACATACTTTTTACATTATTTTTTTTTTTTTATCATTATCCCTTTTTATTAACTGCCTTGTATTTTTGCTAATTAGATCAAATGTAATTCTGTTTGTCAATGAATTTCATTTAAAAGCAAAACAAGATCCATATTGCTAGATATATTTTTCGTATTCATATTTGTATGTATTTCTATATATTGATTTCTGACGGATGAAATATGCAATGGACCGGAATAGCTGTGTGTCGAAATATAACGGTACCCGATGACGTATGTCCAAATCGGTTGACACGTAAACATTGTAGATCTATACCTCAGAGACTTGTAGCCTACAGTCTATCCTTTGTATTGTTATGTGGATGCCTAATTTTTGTCTGGTACCCATATATTGTACTATAACGTTAGAAATCATTAAACAATACGGGATATGCCAATATATCTTCGCATCTAAGTAGCCTATCGAGTTAGGCACCCCTCGGCCCTCCATGTACTACGACAGTGATTTCAACATGTTCATCAGTGCCAAGAAAACTGAATGCACGGAGATGAAACATGTGAAGCCAGATATTTATTAAATTCAACGGCCTTCAGATAAATAAAATATGTATAGTATAAAGAAAATGTATGGAAGTAAAGGCGCGGCGCAGACAATGGGTGGATCTCGATTGTATCTGGATTCGATTGGAGGACTTAGCTTCGTAATTGTTTGATCAAATAACTAAAACTGTTAACTAGTACAAGGTTTTTGTAACTATCCCTAACATGGTTACATATATATTCAAGTTCATAAATTGAGCATATAATCTATTTGAAATTTTGGGGGCAAAATCGATTGATATACGTAGCCCGATTCCGACGATGGCGTGGATCCGGTTTTATTTCAATAATATTGTTTGAAATAATCATATTTTAATAACTTTGAATAATTACTGGTTTCGTAAAAAGACAATGGAACAATCCCCAACTATAATATTTAAATATTACGATTTGTACTAAACCTATAGTTTGGAAAAGCATTCGGATTTCGTGCATGGAATGTGAAATTCCGGTTAAATTTAGAACATAAAAAGTAAAAATTCACTTACCCCCAGGCCTCGATCCAAAAACACTCTTAACTTCTATGCAGTATGTAATATACTAATTTACAATTCATTAATATTTATTGGATCGAGGCCTGGGGGTTATACATATTTTTGGTGCATATTGTTGGATATTATCAACTTTTACAAAAATAACACAACTGTTATGGGTTCTACATGTTATAATTTCTATATGCGTGAATTTTCGCGGAAAAAACACTGGATTTATAAAGAAGAAGGTCTAAGCTATTTCATACCATGATGAAATTTTGGAATGAAGATACTTTATTTTACTCAAAATTACAGGGCCATATTTTGGTATTCGTGGCTCTTGTTCTTTGAAATGGTTCACAGGTTGGTTGGGACAAAGTAAATGGAGGGGGCCTCAGTCAAAGTTGAAAAGTTGTAAAATTTCACACAAACTCATGTTCCCTTGAAAAAATACTGAGTTAGACTTCCTTCTGAACTACAGTGATATTTATTATACTATTTCCATGATTTTCATAGTCAAAGTCCCAGCTTCTATAACCTTTGACCATGATGACCCCCCATAAAACTTCATTGGAAATTTAAGCCATTTCATTTTGAAATATTTGCATTATAGAGGACTCTCACAAATGCATAAATTACAGAGGGCTCTCACAAATGCATAAATAACAGAGGGCTCTCACAAATGCATATACAGTACTCCCTCGATATATTGTTCCCCGTTATAATGCCACCCCCACTTATTGCCTGAAAATCTTAAAGAACAAATTTCTCCCCATATGTCAACACCCCCATTATAATGCCAACCTAGCATAATGCCACAGTCTGGAAAAGGAAGTCAGGTTAATTACAAATAATTGCCGAAATAAACTCAAGATTATCTAAATGTTTATACCGAATGGAGCCTGAAGAACTTTACAGAATAATTTTTTCCGATTGCTCAGTGAACTGTCTGTAATGTTGAATTCGCTATATCGTCACCCCTGCTTTATTGCCCAAATTGGTCTTGAACAAAAATTGGCGATATATCAAGGGAGCACTTTATAGTAATTTACAATTGGGTAAAAAGATTTACAACTTGAAAATACTAGTAATAGTCCTGAGACACCATCAGTTATAGCTGACATTTTCAAAAAAAAAAAAAAAAATCGCAGAGGGCTACATTATTGCAGCTACATCAGTTACAGTGAATAGTCATGTAGATTCAGAAATTCACAATGCTGTGATCTGAAAAGTTGGATCATACTTTTTAAAACCAATCAACAAAAACAAGAGGCTCTTGGGCCACATCGTTCACCTGAGTCACCTTGGCCCATATTCAAAGATTTCCATATATATTCGCATGTAAAACTTTGATCCCTACCACAGGGGGCCATGATTTTTACAAACTTGAATCTGCACTATGTCAGGAAGCTTTCATGTAAATGTTAATTTCTTTGGCCCAATGGTTCTTGAGAAGAAGATTTTTAAAGATTTTCCCTATATATTTGCATGTAAAACTTTGATCCCCTATTGTGGCCCCATCCTACCCTCGGGGGGGCCATGATTTTTACAAACTTGAATCTGCACTATGTTGGAGGCTTTCATGTAGACCTCAGCTTTTCTGGCCCAGTGGTTCTTGAGAAAAAGATTTTTAAAGATTTTCCCTATATATATAAGTATGTAAAAGTTTGATACCCTATTATGGTCCCTTCCTACCCCCAGGGGTCATGATTTTAATAAACTTGAATCTGCATTATGTCAGAAACCTTTCATGTAAATTTCAGCTCTTCTAGTCCAGTTGTTCTTGAGAAGAAGATTTTTAAATGACCCCACCCTATTTTTACATTTTTGTGATTATCTCCCCTTTGAAGGGGGCATGGCCCTTCATTCAAACAAACTTGAAAGCCCTTCACCAAAGGATGTTTTTAGCCAAGTTTGGTTGAAATTGGCCCAGTAGTTCTGGAGAAGAATTTGAAAATGTAAAAAGTTTACAGACAAACAGACAGATGACGGACAATAGGCGATCAGAAAAACTCATTTGAGCTTTCAGCTCAGGTGAGCTAAAAATAGGATAGGTACATGATTAATTTTAAAATGTTAATTAATGTAAAAGGCTACAATTTTCAAGAAGTAATTTTTTTATGCCTGTAAAAATACAACTTACATTTAATTGACACAGTGATCATTGCATAAATAGGATAAGAAATTTTAGTTTTTTTTCTTTTAACAATTAAAAATAAATACTTTATTATAAAAAAACATGTCAGTTGAATATAAAAGTTGATATAAACCTGTAATAAATTCATTTGTACTACAGTTTTTGATACAAAGATTTGGATCACATCTTGCAACTTAATTGATACAAAGAATGGAATCACATCATCAGTAATTTGATGCTTATCATCATATGCTGATAAATTGGCAACTTGAAGCTACTAGTTGGATTGCATCTTTAGTAGCTTGATGATAAGAATTGGATTGCATTTTCAGTAACTTGATGCTAATAATCAGTAACTTGAAGCAACGATTTCAATCACATCTTCAGTAACTTATTGACAAGTGCAGATAATTAGATCAAACTCAATGTTTTGTGAAATTGTTTGATCAAATGCCTGTCGTCTTGAATTGATCAAACTCTTAAGATCATGCAAGTGTAGCAATAGTAAACTTGTTAACGTGTAGCTAAAGCCTGAACAAAATATTTACAATTAGAAGCCAAGCCAACAGACACATTGACAGAATTATTACAACCCCAAAAACTTTTAACAATGTACTATAAGTACAGACAGATGGGCCAGATCATGTCTAGCAACAAGTAAGAGGTTGAAAGGTCATAAATACCCATGTTATACAGAACACAAGAATTATGGTTAAAATATTTAATTGAAACATTGTTGTAATATGCCTAAATCTCTTAGACATGTATACCTCGCTGGGTCCAAGATTCTGTAGACTTTTCCACTAGAATCTGCAGAGCTTGCTCGTCCTGTAGACAGCAAATACAATTCACCTGTAAAGTACATAAAAAATATAAACTAAAGTCAATGTAATTTACACATTTTGGATACCATAACATTATAAACAAGATCAACAAAGGAGCGGTAGGACTGTAGCTCTCTAGGGAGAATTGGGATAAAAAAATCCTTAACATATTTCCTCACTAAACTTGCTAATGTTGAGACATCCGATCTAACATAAAATTTATTACAGCCCCAATAGATCTGAAAACTCACAACTTCAATAACATTCTATGGATCATTCCAATTCTTTCCCCTAGAAGGCTATAGTCCTGCAGCTATATTAGCAATGACTATGAATGCTTTAATTCAAAATTAATCAACATGACTGATTCAATGGATCAAGTTTGCATGCCATTGAATTCTGTTGATTTCATTACTTCATTTGTAAAAAGAATACAAGAGGCTCAAGCAAACATAGATTATTGATATTTTCCCATAATACCACATATAAATTGTGATTCAAATCTACCCTGGGGGCCATGATTTGAACAAACTTGAATCTGCCTTATTTTTTCAACTTTTCTAGTGCAGTGGTTCTTAAGATTTTTAAAGCTTTTCCCCATGTATCTGCATGTAAAACTTTGTTCCCCCATTGCTGTCCCATCTTACCCCAGGGGCCATGATTTGAACAAATTTGAATCTAATCTATGTCAGAAAGCTTTTACATAAATTTCAACATTTCTGGCCCAGTGGTTCTTGAGAAGATTTTTAAAGATTTTCCCTATATATTTGTAAGTAAAAATTTGATCCCTATTGTGGCCCCACCTATCCCATGGGGGTCATAATTTGAGCAAACTTGAATCTATTCTATGTCAGTAAGCTTTCATGAGAAAATGACATTCGTTATGTACATCTACAAATGATATACTATTGAGTATTTTCTGATAACACTCCTGGACAAAAAAGTACCAGAGAAAAACAAAAAGAAGTGGAGTAAAAATAATACATTCCCGTACTTCGTTTGAGGAACATGATTATGTTAGAGCTGTGATACTAGTACGGGGGTAGGTCTCCCTACTAAAGTTTCATGAGTGTAGGCTCATAGAGTACACATCATGACAAAAATAATATCTTACAAGTAGTACATAGATATACATATCATAATTCCATAATATGAGTAATTTAATTTCTGAATGACATCATGGCACTTTGTACTCTGAAACACTTCCCTCCAAGGAATTGACAAATCTTTCTAGATCTCACACTAAGATATGGCCCAGATGTACAGCCAAACTCCAGGCTTGTAATTTTCAAGTGTGATATGGTCAGTGATACATATTGGTACGTCCATAGATAAGGTTACATGACTCTAAGCAAAATGTGATCCAAGCCAAGATGATGGGAATGCTTGCATATTTATTTCACAAACTATACCTTTGTGATTCTCCAGAAGATAATTTTATAGAACTTTTGCTGTGTACATGTATTCTTAATGTATGATTAACATTCATACACTTATCATGGCCCTATCCTGACCTGGGGATCATGGATGCATTGTGCTAAGTTTTAATTACTTTGGCTCTGTGTTTCTTAAGAAAATGTTGAAATCTTGAAAAGTTCTGACAGACAAATGATAAATAAATTTTTATCAGAATAGCTCATTTTAGCTTTTAGCCTCATTGGGCAGCCATCTTGAGATTTTCACTTGTTGAACATATATTCTATTTGTCTCAGGGGCAACCACATGACCATTAATCCCTGAGCAACAAGGTTTGATGATCCTTAGCATCACGTTGTCCAAGATGTGACCCAGAGACAATAATCACAACAATCAGATGGACAAACAGATGATAATGCCTTACCATATAATACAACTTGTCAAAGGGAGGTCAATAAATATCAAAATTACTTACCACCTTCATCTTCTCCAAATGATAGGATATGAGGCTCATAGTAATTAATCAGGGGCGGGGTACACATCTCAGGTCCACACATATTCAATTCTTTGTTGTCCCATGTGTTTCTCTGAGGATTATAGAGAAGTCTGAACAATCGGCTGAAGAGATAAATGTCTATAATAGAGAAGTCTGAATATTCAACTGAAGAGGTAAACATTTATAAGAAAGTGTGAACAATTGGCTGAAGAAATAAACATTATAGAAAAGTTTAAACTATTGAACAATTGGCTGAAAAATTAATATTTACATGTGTATATAGAAATGTCTAAACAATTGGCTGAAGATATACATGTAGTTGTCTATAATAGAGAAGTCTATACAATCAGCTGACAAGATAACCCATTATGATAGAGAGGTTGAGAAGGTCAAGGTCATAAAACTTATTATGTTTGAAGTCTGTGTAAAAATGTATGTGTACAGTTAGGATTATACATCGAAAATCAAATCAAAGCATACAGGTATGCAATTCAGATTTCAATTGTATATTTAAATTCAAATATAGTATAATTGAGTATAATGTGTGAAGAAATGTATCGGAAGTCGAAATATTCAATAATTTGAATAGTATTTGAAATATGCGTTATGATTTTTATCAAAATAAAACATGTACATACATGTACATCAGATGATAGATACATGTGCATCACCTGAACTATCTTTCATTCATTGTTAAGTTCTAACAATAAGAAGCAAAAAATCAGCATTAAATCTAAACTTGGGAGCATGTTTACTTCTTCAAAATTCACTTTTAGAAAAATCAGCACAAGGACCAAAATTTGGGGATAAATTCTCTTTGGATGAAAACATTTTCCGAAGTTCTGGTAATATTCATTTATATATACTATTCTTCATATCAATGTTCAACAAATGGGCAAAATGTGAGGCCAAGACCAATTTTAAGTGTCAAGGTCATTTATTTTACATGATGAATAGTTTCTTTGGAAATGGACTGAAAACCAAATGGGATGGGCAGCTGGAAGGAACGGATTTGAGCAGCAATATACACTTCAACAGGGCATAGTAAGCAATAACTGAATTCATGTATTTGATTAATTAACTTAAATCATTCAAAAGTATTTCATTAGTAAAATTAACTCAGTTGAATTAAGTGTCTTACCCGTTCATGAAATCACCATAGATGTAGAATCCATTGAGATTAGGACTAAGGCAGCCTCTGTAGAAATGGCCACCTGTGACAGACTTTCCCTCCTTGTGTGGGTAGTAGTGGATAGGGGGAACTTCTGGACCTGCAAATTACCGTAAATTGAACAGCATAGCAAATTCTTATAAAAGAACTGTGGTGTTGTTAATAATATCAGAAGAATCTATCATTACTATGCATAATATCAAAATAAATGTTTAATTTCATTATTCTGTTACTAATGGATTTGTGACGGAGCAAATACTTGTAATGCATAACCACATACAGCACAGCGACTTATTTTAGTTTACATTATAAGTTCTTTTATGAGAAAAGTACATATAATTTTATACATTTTCACAGGGCCTGCTTCTTTTAAAAGTCATTAAGCAAAGAAATATGAAAGTCAATAAAAACTAAACGAAATGTTGAATTTTAGACTTGTATGAAATAAATCCTGGATTTCCACAGCAGCTAAAATACTGATGTCTATACATATGATAAAATGTTTAAAATTCCAAATGCACTGATTGTGGTAGTGTTTTAATTCTATGTTGGAATAATACCTGAATTTTAATTGTTTCAACATAAGAATATCCTGTACTTTGCACAATTTAATTCTTTACTGGCACTAAATCACACTATATTACATGAATGTGTTGATAGCCATAATCACATACAGTATATGTATTTGCATTTCCAATCTTTCTGTTTTTGTTATCTTTACAAATTGTAATGATAGCCATTTCCTCATGAATGCATTGCAGTTGTAAACAATGTGTGCATGAATCTTGATAATACAGTGTGTCTATTCTAAAGGCAAGGAATTCCTATAGAAATGAAAGTAGAATGTACAAGATGTATTTCTGAAACACTCATGCCAATGGATTACAACAAAGTGGAACTGTAAGACAATGTAGTTTTTTTTTTAAATTCCAAAAACTATGTCAAGGTCACAAGGTCAACAAATCTGGTAACAATGGAAAGATCTTCTCACAAAAAATGCACATGCTTAATATAAAAACAGCTAGTATCTCTTACAATTTGAAAGATGTGACTTATATTCAAATTTTCTAAAAGTAGGTCAAAGGTCATTGTTAAGGTCATCAAGTCAAAGGTTTTGGTGTCAATGAAAAGGTCTTGCTAAAAATAATACACATACTAAATATGAAAGGTCTACCTCTTATGGTATAAAAGATATGACCAAGCTTAAAGTTATTCAAAAATTCACAAAACCTAGGTCAATCGTCAATGTAAAGGTCACAAGGTCAACAAATCTGGTATTGTTGGAATTTAGCTCTTCTTGCAAGACATGTACATATTAAATATAAAAACAGTACCTCTTGCAATTTGATAGATATGGCTTACATTCAAATTTTCTAAAAGTACGTCAAAGGTCAGTGTGAAGGTCACCAGGTCAAAGATTTTGATGTCAATGGAAAAGTCTTGTCAAAGAAATACAAATAACAAATATGAAAGGCCTACATCTTATGGTGTAAAAGATATGACCAAGGTTAAAGTTTTTTGAAAATTTACAAAACCTAAGTCAAATGTCAATGTCACAAGGTCAACAAATCTGGTATCATTGGAAAGGCCTTCTCAAAAGAAATGTACATGCTAAATATAAAAGCAGTACCTCTTATTTCGATTTGAAAGATATGGCTTACATGGTCAATGTAAAGGTCAACAGGTCAAAGATTTTGGTGTCATTGGAAAGGTCTTCCCAAAATGAAGCACACATATTAAATATGAAAGCTTTAACTCTTATGGTGTAAATGACATGACCAAGGTTAAAGTTTTTTGTGACAGACAGACAGACAGGCCAAAAACTACATGCCCAAAATCTTCAATTTCAGAGGTATTAAAATTTAAGAAATAAACTTCATTTTTGTCAGCATACTTCTCATGAAGTACTAACGCTTATACATGCATTACACATAACAAGAGGCCCATGGGCCACATCACTCACCCAAGCAGCAGTTCCTAGCAATAAACAAGCTTGAGTAACACTATCATTAAACAAGCAGCTTGGTTCAGAAAAAACTCTTCAAAGGTTATGACTAAAAATTCACCAATTTTGAAACTTGATTATAAAACTTGACTACAAATTCATCAATTAGCATATGCCCTTGTAGACAGATATGGCCTTTCATATTACGGCTGCTTTGTGCCAAGTTTAGTTCCCTATACATTTGCATGTAAAACTTTTATCCCCTATTGTGGCCCCTTCCTAACACCAGGGGTTATGATTTTTACAATCTTGAATATCCACTTTGTCAGGAAGCTTTCATGTAAATTTCAGCTCTTCTGGCCCAGTGGTTACTCTACCCTATTTTTGCATTTTTGTGATTATCTCTCCTTTGAAGGGGGCATGGCCTTTCATTTGAGGATGATTTGTTCTAAGTTTGATTGAAATTGGCCCAGTGGTTCTGGAGAAGATTTTCCTATATATCAGCATGTAAAACGTTGACACCTTTATATGGCCTCACCCTATCCTTGGGCGCCATGATCTGAACAAATTTGAATCAACACTAAATTTGGAAGCTTTCACTTAAATCTCTACTCATATGGCCTGGTGGTTCTTGATAAGAAGATTTTTAAAGATTTTCCCTTTATATATTTGCATGTAAAATTTAATTCCATTTCGTGGCCCCACCCTAGCACCAGGGGTCATGATTTTAACAAACTTAGACTTTCTACTATGTCAGGAAGCTTTCATGTAAATTTCAGCTTTTCTGGCCCATTGGTTCTTGAAAGGAAGATTTTTAAATGGTCCAATCCTAATTTTGCATTTTTGTGATTATCTCCCCTTTGAAGGGAGCATGGCCCTTCATTTCAACAAACGTGAATCCCCTTCACCAAATGGATGATTTGTTCCAAGTTTGATTGAAATTGGCCTAGTGGTTCTGAAGAAGATTTTCCCATATATCAGCATGTAAAACTATGATCCCCTTATGTGGCCCTACCCTACCCCTGGGGGCCATGGTCTGAACAAATTTGAATCTACTCTATATATCAGGAAGCTTTCAGGTAAAAAGAAGATTTTCTTTATATATTCACATATATAACTTTGATCCCCTACTGTGGCCCCAACAACCCCCAGGGGTCATGATTTTAACAAACTTAGACTTTCTACTATGTCGGGAAGCTTTCGTGTAAATTTCAGTTTTTCTGGCCCATTGGATCTTGAGAGGAAGATTTTTAAATGGTCCAATCCTAATTTTGCATTTTTGTGATTATCTCCCCTTTGAAGGGAGCATGGCCCTTCATTTCAACAAACTTGAATTCCCTTCACCCAAGGATACTCTGTGCCAAGTTTGGTTGAAATTGGCCCAGTGGTTCTGGAGAAGAAGATGAAAATGTGAAAAGTTTACAACGCTGACGACGCCGACAAAGACAACAGACAAATTTTGATCAGACATGCTCACTTGAGCCTTCAGTTCAGGTGAGCTAAAAATATCATTGGGTAGACTGTAGCAAGTTTTTGTTTCCAAGATTCAAAGTGTCTCTGATAAATAAACTGATTCATTTTCCATGGATTAAGTAAACAGGATATAGAATTATCATACAACATTTTTAAATACTTTTTTACTTGTTCATATACATGTACTGGACAATCAAATAAAAATGTTTTCTATTTTCAACAATAGTTTTAAAATGGTAACCAATGCGATTTTCTCTTGGAATGAAAGGTTTACAATATCTACAGAATGTACCTGTTTCTAAATACAACAGACATGCACTTATTTGTAATACATGTTCTAATGCATGTACTGCATATTGCAGTGTGTGCATGTTTAAATGACTGCTGTATGTATCTGTCAATAGATATCTCCTAATATATACATGTACCTACCAATATGGCCACAGATTTCTGTTTTATAACATGCTGGGCCCTCTCTGCCATTCCAGCCATAGTTTCCTCCCTTGATCAGCAGATCTAGTTCTTCATAGGCAGACTGGCCAACATCTCCACATACTATTCTTCCCTTACCTTCCCCTGAAATATTGAAGAATCCCATGCTTATTAACAGATATGTTTCTCTCAGAATTCATTTTTTGTACATTTATTACCGAAATACATTGTTAAATAATTTGTTAATCAAAAGTGGAAATACTGTATAGAAATTTACAATTCCTGCTCTAGATTACCCAAAGCAAGCAAATGGAAAATATTTCAAATGTCACGCTATTATATTTTTGTGAAATTTCAAGTAAACACTAAGACATAAACTGAAGACAAAGATAGAAGCAGTATCATAAGTCGATCATGTATTATAAGGGTGTCAAGTATGTGTCTGTGTTATAAGGGTGCCAAGTATGTGTCTGTGTTATAAGGGTGCCAAGTATGTGTCTGTGTTATAAGGGTGCCAAGTTTGTGTCTGTGTTATAAGGGTGCCAAGTTTGTGTCTGTGTTATAAGGGTGCCAAGTATGTGTCTGTGTTATAAGGGTGACAAGTTTGTGTCTGTGTTATAAGGGTGACAAGTATGTGTCTGTGTTATAAGGGTGACAAGTTTGTGTCTGTGTTATAAGGGTGACAAGTTTGTGTCTGTGTTATAAGGGTGACAAGTTTGTGTCTGTGTTATAAGGGTGACAAGTTTGTGTCTGTGTTATAAGGGTGACAAGTTTGTGTCTGTGTTATAAGGGTGACAAGTATGTGTCTGTGTTATAAGGGTGACAAGTTTGTGTCTGTGTTATAAGGGTGCCAAGTATGTGTCTGTGTTATAAGGGTGCCAAGTATGTGTCTGTGTTATAAGGGTGACAAGTTTGTGTCTGTGTTATAAGGGTGCCAAGTATGTGTCTGTGTTATAAGGGTGACAAGTTTGTGTCTGTGTTATAAGGGTGCCAAGTTTGTGTCTGTGTTATAAGGGTGACAAGTTTGTGTCTGTGTTATAAGGGTGCCAAGTATGTGTCTGTGTTATAAGGGTGCCAAGTATGTGTCTGTGTTATAAGGGTGCCAAGTATGTGTCTGTGTTATAAGGGTGCCAAGTATGTGTCTGTGTTATAAGGGTGACAAGTTTGTGTCTGTGTTATAAGGGTGACAAGTATGTGTCTGTGTTATAAGGGTGACAAGTTTGTGTCTGTGTTATAAGGGTGACAAGTATGTGTCTGTGTTATAAGGGTGACAAGTTTGTGTCTGTGTGCATTATTTTATTGGTGAGTTTGTGTGTATGCATCATAAGGGTAGTAAGTTTGTGAGTGTACATTGCAAGAAAACTAAGTTTGTGTATTATAAGGGGGTTGAGTTTGTGTGTGCACCATAAGGATGCCAAGCGTGTGTGCGCGCGCGTGTGTGTGTGTGCAGGTAGCAATGTTGCCAAGTTGACTGTTTGACAATGGTATCAAGCTTGCATGTGCATTATATGTCAAGGACATCCGACAATGTAGTCTTTTATCTAATATCAATGTAAAACTTATACGGTACCAATTTTGATGCACCAGATGCGCATTTCAATAAAATAGTATCGAGAAGCTATTACTTTTTCGAGTACTTTGCACCCATGAAATATATTGCATGTACTGGTATTCCTTTGCATATCATAATATGTACCATCGTCGGAAACCCACGGTTGATTATGCTTCGTTCCTCTCTCCATCACCCGTGGGTCCATTCATTCCTATTCGCTCGTTCTCATGAATAAATATTTTAAAATATTGTCCAATCAAAGTAATTGCTATAGTAATGGAACTCTTCTGTTTTTAAAGGTAGCGCTAACTTAATTTTGCTATCACAGCAATTGTATACCAAAATTAGGCTGAAAGCGTCTTTTTAATTGGACAAATTCGCTTAGGGTTTTCCATGAGCGCCCAATCAAATTGCCTCATTAATTATTCATGAGAACGAGCGAGTAGGAATGAATGGACCCACGGGTGATGGAGAGAGGAACGAAGCATAATCAACCGTGGGTTTCCGACAATGAATATGTACATTCATTTAATTTAACATTTCAAAAGTAAATAAATTCAAATTGAACTTGATATCACATATGTTCTGTATAATTAAGAAATAAATTTCATTTTTGACAATTCCTTTTAGCGCTCCATGGAAAGTATGCTGGCATTATGCATTGCAGTTCATACAATGTAATTTCAGCCATGAAATTCATTTTTCATATTTACATTCTACTTTCATCGCTGTTGGAATTCCTAGCCATTAAAATAGACGTACTATATTTATCAAGATTCATACGCACATTGTTCACAACTGCAGTGCATTCATGAGGAAATGGCTATAATTACAATTTGTAAAGATATCAAAAGCAAAAACAGTGGAAATGTAAATGTTTTAGATAAACAACATGCCAGAGCTCTGGTACCTGTAACATGGTCACCTCTGTCTTTCCCACATCTCCAGATGTTTCTAATTCCATAGGCATAAATTTCAGGAAGGAACATTGAGTCATTGACAAATGGATTATCCTGAGGAATCTTGTACGGATATGGGTAGTCTAATTCTGTATCCACATCTATCCGCAAAACTTTACCCAGGAGGGTGCTTCTAAAATGTTAAAAATCAGATTTTGTCATTCTCACATTGCTTTGACGATACCTAATTTATTCCATTTTCGCTAAGCTAAGGGTTTTTGGTCCACTCCCCTCCCCATATGTGGACCGAAAACCCTTGGCTAGCGAAGATGAATTTATTCAATGAACACACAAAGTCATAGTTAGACCTGCTTTGTTGTAAGAAAATATGCTGACTTGGTGGAAGATTTGGTTATATGAGGTATTCACTGTATAAAGGGCATTTAAAAGTCGTGCAGACAATATCATGTTTCTTTTTCATTACCACTAAAATTGGCAGAAAGGTATATCAAGCACATCTAACTCATTTGAAAAATAACTATCTAATTTTGTCATATATGTCATGGAAAATGAAGGTACATGTAGTACATTCAAGACTATAAGGGTATTCAAAGCTTAAAAATAGTGTTACAAGAAAGACTAATGAAGATTTTTCTCTTAAAACATATACTACATACAATGGCATGAAACGTGTATCATTCTTGATGATTTTACTTGTACAACATGCATGCAATTTTACTTCATAATAATTTCTCTGCATTGCAAATATTTGTAATATTTACGAGAAGAACTAGTAAGTTGTGAGAACTTGCTTCCAATCCTTTTTATGTACAGTAAAACACCATTATAGTGAACCTCTAGGGCCAGCAAAAAATGTTTTTATATACAGTTATCAAATAAATTTGTTATTTTCTTCTCATAGAACCTTTTTAATATTGACATTGACCTTGGTAATATGACATTCATTCAGTTTATAACATTTTCCAAGTAACACTTTCAAATGACTATTCATTTCAAGTAACAGTTTCTAATGACTATTCATTATGAAGCTAGACAGACTGACAGATAGACAGACAGTAGGACCGCTAGACAGACTGACAGACAGACAGACAGTCAGACCACTGGACAGACTGACAGACAGTAGGACCGCTAGACAGACTGACAGATAGACAGACAGATGGACAGATAATAGGATCGTTAGACAGACTAACAGATAGACAGTCAAACCACTAGACAGATAGACAGTCAGACCACTAGACAGACTGACAGATAGACAGACAGTAGGACCGCTAGACAGACTGACAAATAGACAGACAGTCAGACCACTAGACAGACTGACAGATAGACAGACAGTAGGACTGCTTGACAGACTGACAGACAGTAGGACTGCTAGACAGACTGACAGACAGTAGGACTGCTAGACAGACTGACAGATAGACAGACAGTAGGACTGTTAGACAGACTGACAGATAGACAGACAGTAGGACTGCTAGACAGACTGACAGACAGATAGCAATCGTAACTACTCGGCTATCTCCGTAACCGCAAATGAACCTCGTATGTGGATCGACGCCATCAGAGTTGGTTGTTACGTATACATAAACGTAACTTTGACGTCACAGTCGTACATTACACTATGAAACGTGAACTTTCAAATGCATCTAAGATATTATACACATCTAAGGTATTGTACCACTATCAATTTCCACTTACATGTTATGTATTAGAGTGAATAAGACGTTAATGATACCAAAACTGAATCTGTGGTGAAAATATAAATAACATATTATTCAGGGATTCAGTTCTGGCCTTTTAACTCTCATCCAAGACGAGCGCGTGATCCGATTGAGACAGATAGTAGGACTGCTAGACAGACTGACAGATAGACAGACAGTAGGACTGCTAGACAGATAGACAGACAGTCAGACCACTAGACAGACTAACAGCTAGACAGACAGTAGGACTGCTAGACAGACAGACAGACAGTCAAACCACTAGACAGACTGACAGCTAGACAGTCATAGTGACTCCTATATAATCTCCCGTAGAAATTCTACAGTAACTAACCTATCGAGATAATGATAAACAGGTGAGAAACAAAAATCAATTTGTTGCATAAGTGCAGTGTGATTATATTTAATGAAAAATGACATCACAATTCCTAGGTGAACGGTCAGAACCACGTGCAATGTTTCATAATGAAGTCTAATAAAAGGCACATGAATGATACTCGTCACGTTTATAGTGGACACAGGGATTACAACCTTCTCTGTGTCTCTGGTAATGTGTATAGTTAATACTTTGAGATTCATGTTTTGCATATAAACTGTCTATCTTCAAATGGTGTTCATCAATCAATATTAATTACATCTGTCAATTATCACATCTCTGAGCTACTTCTCTTACAGTGAATAAATTAGGAATATACATGGGAACTTTGGCAGGGATCGTCACAACTACTCCTGGGAAGATTTAGAATGTGATCATATTCCTTATCGATAATACATATTAATTATGAGTATTAATTAATGCATATAAATATGTATTCAGAATTTTAGTGTGCATGCAAACATACTATCTCAATTGTTCTTCAGCATTAATATTGCTATGAAACATGGTGATGATTTTCAGGAAAAATTCCTTTGAAGGATGGGAATTCAATAACTAACAAAGAAAATTTTTCACTTAAACATTCTTATAGTTATCACTATTTTGATTCTTTCTAATTCTGATTTAAATCTATCATACATCACTATTGTAATACACATTTCTTTGTCAATGAAGGATGAAATTTGTGAGTACAGTATATATGATATAATAAAAAATAGTAACTTAAGTAATAGTTGATAACAATAAATGATTAATTTATGACATTCCTTCATTTTCTGAATGTTCATGACATGTAAAAATTTTAAAACATACGTATTTTGGCCATTTCCCTGGGGATCTCCACCAGAGCCACCATCTCCAATAAAGACGTACAAATATCCATCATCCCCAAATAAAATCTGAAAGTCAAAATCAGAACAACTAAGTTGGAGGAGACCTTTAAAGAGACACTACAGCTCATTTTCCACATTTTGATAAAGAGTTTTTTAAAACACGTATTGATAAAATGATAAATATCATATCGATACTGACAATTTTGAACAATTGGATGCATCAATTTACTCTCAAATGCGCTTTGAAGATCGTCCGGAATTCAAAGGTTTCTTCATGCTGACTCGGACTTTTGAATGCTTATTTACATCACGTGGTTTTGAATGACATCAAAGGTGTTGTGTAGGAAATTATTTAAATTCCCCTTCAAGGGGGTCCACACTCACCAAAAATAGCACAAGTTTACTTTTAAAGCAGTGTCTTCGCGGCTAGTCCCAATGGCAGATTTAGGGGGGGGGGCGGCAGGACCCCCCTCCCTCTCGCCACAAATTGTGAGTGAAAATCCAAATTTTGCACCCAGAAAGCCGATTACTTTGGCTAATATTTGACTTTCTCATTCCCCTTCGGAAATCCTAGCTAGATCCGCCACTGAGTTACAATCGTTTCTCCTTGCCCTTTGTTTTCCAACAGTCATACTGATCGCAAGGTCAATTTTATTTCACATATTAGTTTTATTTCATTTTATTTTTACCTCTTTTCTTACAGAATCTGTCAAAATTCTGGATCTATCTATTCTCTACACTTTCTCTCACTGCACGACATGCTGCACTGTTTACTGTCTATGCGCATGCGTCTGAAGACCGAAAGGAGGAGACTTGATATTTTTTGTATAGGCCATCAAAAAGTATTAAATTTTACGTTAAAACGAGAATTTTTGACTTTTGATAAGTGTTATTTTCGCAAAGTTCATACATTAAAAAATGCAACAAAAATTGAAAAAGCGCTGGGAAAATTGTCATTTCATGATTTTTGCGCAAAATGAGCTGTAGTGTCTCTTTAAATGCTTTTCAAACTGCAGACCAGCGAGAAGTAATATCAAAATATATTATTACAGTAATGAAATCAGTGCTCCTCTCTTGCTGGTCCTAGTTTCCATATCAATGAGTAGGAATATATTCCTATATATATTTATCAAAGAATGAATTTACTATTCCTCTTTCATGTGTGTACAAATACCACAGCTTTGCATATGTTTCTCTAAAGAGTATGCATTGGTATCATTGAAATATGGGGATTTGGGATAAACTTTATAAGAAATTCTCAAAATTTGTTGAATATGAATCATGAAGAAATTTCCAAAAAAAATTTTTTTAAGGGACATTAATGATTATATCTGTGAAAGTGATGGCAAGCATTTTTCTCTCAAAATCTCTCATTGGCAAAGGAATATATATTAATGACTAATAAAAACAGTTATTTTGTACAAAAACAAGAGAAACCTGATACTGTGGAATCAATGTAATGTTCGTGGATAAGCAAAATTTTGCTGATTCGTGGGGACGTAATTTCGTGGGTAAGCAATACGATGTCACTTGGAGAGATAACTATACTTGGTTTTAAAAATGTTCAAGGACACGTAAATTCGTTGGTAAGAGTGACCCACGAAATCCACGAACATCAAATGACAATCCCCCACAAACAATTATGGCTCCACAGTAAAACTATGTAGATAGCCGCTTTTAGAGTAAAGAAATATATTAGGAAGAATTATTGTCTTGCAAATTGATAATTCATCATACATTCATGTGCCTGTTTAGAGGTTAAAAAGTGTATAAAATAATTAAATACTGGTGTTATTACTGAAATATATAATATAGAACAATTTTCATTGAATTCGATTTTTGACAAAATTACAGATAATGCCCAGTAATGTATTGATTAATGTATTGAAAATATTAGTATCAAGATCATGCTTTCAGTACTCTAGAACACGATACGAATACACTTACGATCACACAACCATGCACCATCATATCCACACAAACTGTAGTGAGGGAATAGTAATCACACAAACTCTGTAGTGAGGGAATAGTAATTTCTTTCATTTATTGTATTTGATGTAGGATTGAAAAGATCAATAACTGCATGAAAATTTTTCAAACACTATATGCCTCTGGTTGCTACCAAAAAAAAAAAAAAAAAAAGGTCTTGTCAGGAGTTTATATACCAAATAATAACTCACCAATCACTTACCAATCAAAAGTTATGCACTTACCAATCAAAAGTTATGAGCAATGTACTTGTTAAAGTTTTAGACAGACAGGAAAAATCAATTATGCGTTCAACCCTCAAATGTGTTGTAAAATTGAACTTTTAAAATTAATAAAAATATTTCTTAAATTAACAAAGCATTGATCAAATGTAAAGCTCAAGGGATAAATTGTGAATTTCTAGTCTTTACTTAAAACTTTGGTCTTATCTTCTTTGATAAATAAAATGACATGTCTCCAAGATAAATCATGATTTATAATATAAATCTATATTGATTTAATAAAAAAACAAAAAATTCTGTGGAACTTAATCCATAGGATATCAAGCAACAATGGAGTCTTTGTTGTGATTTTATAGAAAGACCAACTTCGACTCTAACATTTCACTACAACTTGCACAAATACATGTGCTAATTCAGAAATGTTTTTAAACAGCTATGCAAGATAATTTTCATCCAGCATGTGCATAGATCTTGCAAGTTTACTGTGGTAATGAAATACAAGCTATGGGAGCTGTGCTTTGTAACTCTTGACTTGAAAAAAAAAAAACCTGACCAAAGGATCTACAAAAGAAAGTGGATTAAAAATTAACTGTTTAATCAGAGTATAATGTAATAAAACCTCTCTGACAACTTAGATTTCTGCTTCATGCATCACTTGAATTTCACTGGGCTTTTCCTGGCACTGAGAGATTATGCATGGGTTTTACAAGATTTGCATGAATGATAAGAGGGTTACTGGCAGAAAACAGAGCTGGAAACATCAACAAAGTATAAATCATTGGTGAAGGACAGCTAGTGGATCAGCATCTACACACATATAATGTCACATAGATACATATATATATGTCATATCATTTATCTAATAGTACTGATGTGGATGTGTTCTTTTATTCCTAACTAATAAGCAATTTTCACACAATTTGATATTGCTACCTTATGCTATAAAGGCATTCCCTGAATTTTCACCTGTAGGCATATGCTGTTCACAATGTGGTGGAATTATCAAATGTATCAAGAATACCCTGCAGGTTAAACTATTTTGGTGACTACATGTTTGACCTGTAGATATATGCTGTTCATGATGTGGTGGAATAATTTCACATCAAGAAGACCCTGTAGGTTAAACTATTTTGGTAACATCTAAACTTGAATGATATGCATACTGTATGCAGGTATATATATACGACTACTTCCTTTTAAAGACTTATCTAGTGCCTAATGAAGGATAAGAACAGTTAAATCACACATTTTTGATCTTGTATTTTATTTAATACACTTGACTATACGGAACCCGGTTAAACAAATATCCACTAATATCTAGATAGATTTTATTCTAACCTCGCCTCCATTGTGGTTCCAAAAGGGTTCCTGAACTTCTAAAATCACCCTCTCACTCCGAGCATCTGCTATGTTGGGATTCTGATTTGACACTAGAAACTCACTGATTCGAATCTTGTGGTTGTTATTCCTGAAATCATTATGCTGCTCAAGGGGAGTTGAATAATACACAAAAAATCTGCCATTTTGATGAAAATTTGGATGGAAAGCAAGTCCCAGTAAACCCCTCTCATCACCTTCATTTTTTGTGTTAACTGTTTGGTAACTGATGTCCAAGAATGGGTGACTCTCACTAGAACCATTTAAATAATACACAAATATTAATCCTGTAACTTCTCCGATGAATAATCGATTACTGCCATCCCCTGCATGACGAGCAAAGACAGGATTATACAATAAATCAGCAAAAGGTTCCATGCACAAACACCCTTCTGAGGTATATTGCTTGATGGAAATTCTATTGTTCAACAATGGATTTGTTTTCAAGTCTGGGTAACAATAATCTTCATCACTTAGTCTTACGTATTCACAGAATGCTGAGGTCCCATAGCTTACATGTTGTTGAATACTGGAATCTCGAGTTAAGTAACCAACAATCTGTCTACAATTTCTATAGAAATCTCGACAGTAGTTATTGCAAAGTCCTGGGAAGGGTCTGGACATCAGCGTTCCCTCAGCATCGTAGATATGAGCCGCATATGGAGAGCATCTCTGACAGACAAGTTCCCGGACGTATCTTTCACAAACAAACATATCAGCATTTGATAACTGTCGTATTATACTATTATATTCATCCTGGATGTCTAAATCATCCTGACTGGTGCAGCATCCGAAGGTGGAATATTCCGTACAGAAGTGCAACGGAGTCTCGGGATTGAAGGGTGGTCGAAAATCTAAACACTGAGGATGGGCTTCCAAGAGAGTAACAAAACTTAAATAAATTACTAGCGACTTACTTAATCTGCTTGAAAAGTTGTAGAGCCACATGGTTTGATGATGGTAATATTTTTAACCACTGTCAATGAACTGTCAGGCTATCCTCTTACCGTGCATGTCTTTACCTGACAGTGTGTAGTTCATCCTTGAGCGCTCTCACTTACTTACTGTCAGCGATAAACAGGAACCATATGTTTCATAATAGTTAAAAAAGCAAACCAGACGCATGTTTCCGGATCACAAACAAATGACGAAATATTCATCACTATTGTTTTTGAATGATATTATTTACTACAATCTCAGAAGAAACAAAGACTCATGGCTATTTATTGAAGAAAATGGATAACGTATATTCTTCGCGAAAATATTTTTTTTTTCTGTTTTGGTAATGGTCACAGTCATGTATACATATGTCATCTGGTTTTGGTTGATTATTCTGCCAAATGTGAGAGCTTGGTATAAATGATCTGATGATCTCTTTGATTGAATTGAAGATATGTTTAATTATTTACAACGATGTTGTGTATTAAAGGATTTACTGCGAGCATAGGCCCAATATATGAAAAAATAACAATGAACAAATTTTATTTTTTGTATCATGATAATGATACTGTTAACAAATGTATTCGTTACAACATTTCATAATCCATTAATGTTAGTATAGGATTAAACATTCTTTTGAAGAATTTATCGATGGGTAAACTCCGGACATTTTACTCACAAACTGAATAAAAGCGCGAAGCACTTTTATGTTAAGTTTGTGAGTAAAATGTCCGGAGTTTACACATCGACAAATTCTTCAAAAAGAGTGTTTGATTCTTATAATTCCAATTCATTCACTTTATTAACAATTGCAAAAGTTTGAATAGTTTCCCCGCACTATGTTATTTGTTTTCAGGCGTGTATGAATACATCGCGTTTTCGGATTTATTGACGCATAAACTCTTGTTCAGCTTTATTTTTGTTCAATCAAAACAATTGTAATAAATAACATTGGAATTATCGTCAAATAACGTCAATTTCAGCACATTCGAAAGACACAATAGTGACCACCATTTGCATTCACGCGTGCTTGATAACGGCGCCTCATTGATGCCACTAAAGTGTTCAGAAATGCTTGAGGGATGTTCTTCCAGATGTTGGTTAAAGTCTGGCCTAAATCAACCAATGTCACTGGCTGATTTGGTAAACGGCGTAGACGTCGTTCCATTTCATCCCAGACGTGCTCGATCGGAGACAAATCTTATTTTAAGAGATATCTCTTTAAAATGAGAGATATCTCTTAACCTTAAGAGATGTCTCTCTCAAAAAGAGATATCTCTTTCACTTAGAGAGATATCTCTTTCATTTAGAGAGATATCTCTTTCACTTAGAGAGATATCTCTTTCACTTAGAGATATCTCTTTTACTTTTAGAGATATCTCTTATACTTTAAGATATATCTCTTTCAATTAGAGAGATATCTCTTTCACTTAAAGAGATATCTCGATCTTTTACTCTGAAAGATATCTCTTTTACTTTGAGAGATATCTCCTTCACTTAAAGAGATATATCTCTAAGATTCCTAGCGAGATATCT
This sequence comes from Ostrea edulis, assembly GCF_947568905.1. Classification (NCBI taxonomy): domain Eukaryota; kingdom Metazoa; phylum Mollusca; class Bivalvia; order Ostreida; family Ostreidae; genus Ostrea; species Ostrea edulis. The sequence continues at coordinate 48,157,886 of NC_079168.1, read as the reverse complement.
CTCAAAGTATAAGAGATATCTCTTTAATCGTTGAAAAAGAGATATCTCTCAAAGAGAAAGAGATATCTCTTTCCAATATTTTTATTAGTTTGAATACTTAAGGAATTCTCCCTAAAACGGAAGCCCGACAAAGCAAATCTTACCATGATTGGCTGGCGTGTTGCTAAAACGCGGAACGGTAAACGGAAGGGAAAACGGAAAATATATTATGCAATAATGTTATGAAGAGTTCAGCATTTTGCAAAATTAAAAGGCTTATTATGAACAAGGAATGCAGAAATTACAGAGAGAACAGGAAGTCATCCTCAGAATTCACCATTTCATATTGATACCTCATACTAATGCATTATTACAGAGTGTATGTATTTTTACACGGTGTATTTTGTGGATGGATGTACCAACAGGCGCATGCTTAATAATTTGCATTAATAATTTGCATAGTAATTTTTTTTATTAAAAATATCAACAAACGCCCTGTTGGCATCATCCGGTTTTGTGATCCCCCCCCCCCCCCCCCCCCCCCCGATTTTGATAGTACGTTGTTTCACAAATGAAGAAAAAAATGAATAAGATAACATACTGAAAAAGACTTGAATTATAATTGAACCCCCTTTCAAATCCTATTACTTTATTCTGGCTGGGTATCATAAAAACGATTTTAAGAGCCCATCCAATGAATAAAATGTACACCCCCCGAAAACAACATTGTAAAAGATAAAATAATTTTTTGAACAATTTTCCCCAAACATAGCCTTTTTAAATCGAACGTGCTTTTAATCGAACTACAAATGTTTATAACATAACTGAATTTGAATTTGAATTTAGTTCTACACCTGGTATAATATACATTTATGCATCACATCAAATTTTAAAGCGCACGGGTCCGGTGTAGAAAAAAGTTTTGCCTCATTTGGGATGAATCTATGTGAAAGTTCGTACATTTACCGATATCCTGTGGATTAGTGTTGAAACTGAAGAGATACAGCGCGCAAGAAAGATTGAAACAAAGCCAATGGTAACTAGGGTGAAGTTTACGACCAATAGTAAGAGGAATTAACAGATTCATTTCATAATATACGAAATAACTAAAAAGCTAACACAGAATTTATGCTTGAATGGAATTAAAAGTTATCTCATTATTAATCCAAATGTTAAGCTATACAAGTATTTAGTTTAGAAATTAATACCCCCATCACACTAGGCCACGTTCGCACTACGACCATGTAAAAATTGATGATCGTAGTGCGATCGGGTACGTTGTAGTAAGGTCGTAGTAAGAACGTAGTAAGGTCTTTATGGTCGTGGAGCAACTTTGAACATGCTCAAAACAAACGTAGTGCGGTCGTGGTCAAATTTGATCGTAGTGGAAGCGTAGTAAGGATGTACTAAGGTCGTATTTAGATCGGCATGGTCGTAGTAGCATCGTAATGGGATCGTGATGCAGAAAAAAACGACTGCACTGCGATTCCACTACGCTCTCTATACGACCATCCCGTTTTCACTACGTTCTCATTACGATCATCCCGTTTGCACTACGTTTTCTTCACGCTTCCGCTACGATCACGGGGCATCCATACTATGTTGTTGAAGACTGTAGTACGTTTCTACCAAGATCATCCCGTCCTTAACACGTCCTCACTACGATTTCACTGCGCGCAAGCCACGACCGAATCACGTTCTGTTCTCCCCCACACACTGGTATAAAAACTGAACAAAAGTTGCATATGACCATTGCTTCTTTGGAATCATGGAAAGGCCAGACCAAGAAATATTGATGGAGATGTTGATGCATATTCAGTATATGGCACTTAACGACCAAGCTGCTATATTGTTACTTAGGCGAAGGAGGAGGATAATCGTAAGGCAGCGTAGATCTTGCTGGGTACGACCTTGGCTTTCTGTTGAAAAAGACTCCAGTTTGGCCATTATGATCAACTGATGAATGAATTGAGGATGGAGGATCAACAGTCCTGAAGGTTCTGAGCTGTATTTATACTGAATCTGGATCTGATTCAGCTGCTGCAAAGCGTGGCGACATCGGCGCGGAAACGTGGTAGAACCGTAGTAAGTTCGTGGTAGAATCGTAGTAAGATCGTGGTCCAATCGTGGCAGAAGCGTAGGAAACTCGTGTTGCAGTCGTGGGAGTCGTGGTGAGAGCGTAGTTAGAACGTGATGGACGTAGTGGGAGCGTAGTAAGAACTTGATGAACGTAGTGAGAATGTGGTGGAATCGTAACAAGGCCGTAGTTTAATCGTAGTGGAATCTTGATAAGAGCGTAGTGAGGACGCCGTAACATCGTGAAGACAGACAAAATTACAAATGCATGCCGTTCGCACTACGATCTCACCACGATCTAAAATAATTATAGAACGTAGTGAGGTCGTGATGGTCGTGATGTAGTGTGACTGGGCCATAACTGCCAGAAGTCCTCCCTATTTAGGATTGGAGTGCTGCGGTTACTAAGTCTCCTGTTAGTTAAAAAATAATAAATCAAACACAAGATGTTTAATTTGTTGACGAAATAAATTAATAATACTAATAATGTCCTTTATTTAAACAGGATAGCACAATTAGTTTAAAACTAGTTTACATTGTGGTGCTGAAAACATACATACAGACAGCAGTATTATACAGATACAATATAAAATAGTATATGAAGGTATGTTGTATACATACATGTATGCTATTTACATATTTAAAACTGAAAATAAAACAAAATGAATAAATAAGCAAATAAAAATAAAACTGAAAATAATCAAAAACAAATCTATATGGTTTTAATTTCCCGAATGAAAAAAATATCTAAGATAAGCGGATTTAAAAGTTTCCAATGTTGGGTAATATTTCAAAAATTCTGATTTAATATTCCATAACTGAGATAAGTAAATAAGATAATGAATTATTATTGTTTTATACATATCACATCCCCTGTTGTAAGTACACGCATGCACATACACGGTATTATGTGTAAATACATGCACATGTGCGTTAATGACGTTCTGCCACGGGGAGGGGGGGGTATAAACCACGTGTGTTCTTTTCATTTTATACCCATAGGTGTCACTGCTTGCTAACACCTCTGTCAATCATAGGCGTAGCTTGGGTTCGAATATTAATTACCGAGGCAGGGGGTCTGGGGGGCGCAGCCCCTCAGAAGCTATCGACATTTTAACAACGTAAAAGGAGGGTTTTTTTTTTTTACCGAGGCAGCTGCCTCGGTTGCCTCAATGGAAGCTACGCCACTGTCAATGCCGAAATTTCAAAATTCTCGTAAAATGCTTTGTAAATTCTTATACTAACGTTTAACTAATTTCGCTTAATCAATTTATGATGTAAAATTTTAAGATAAAGTTGTTTGATCGCTTGTAAACAATTCCCAAATTGTTGATTTTAATCAAAATGACCCCCCCCCCCCCCCGATTTTTACAGTTATCTTATCTACACTAATCATTCTCGTTCTTAAAATTCGTTCCGTTCCGTTTTCCGTTCCGCGTTTTAGCAACACCCTGATGGCTGCAATCCCGGGCGAAGATTTTGCTTATACCGCATGTGAAATGTATACAGGTAGCAAAAAACAAACACAATAAATTGATGAAATATGCGTGCTAGACTAGATTTTGCCTCTCGGCAACTTGATAATGTTACCCCAACTTACTCTTCAACCTTTCCCGCCATTTAAACACTAGAAGTATTTTGCTTGGTTGAAAAATAGGGTTACATCATTTCAATGACAATGCAACAGGGAGAAGTCATTATGATCACCGGGGGGAAATCTAAAGAGATATCTCTTTAGGTTAAAGAGATATCTCTTTTTGAAAATTTAAAGAGATATCTCTCTAACTTAAAAAAGGAGATATCTCTTTTTACATCGATAGAGAGATATCTCTTTATCTCTGAGAGATATCTCTCTAGCTTTGAGAGATATCTCTTTAGCTTTGAGAGATATCTCTCAAAGAGAAAGAGATATCTCCCAAGCGTAAAGAGATATCTCCCAAGCGTAAAGAGATATCTCCCAAGCGTAAAAAGATATCTCTCTAACTTATAGAGATATCTCTTTAACCAAAAGAGATATCTCTCTTGTTTAAAGAGATATCTTATTTTACGAATAAATAGTAAAAGGGCTTGCCATAAAGTCAAGATATCGACATTCTGTTGAGCAAAAAAGTCCCTGACTACACGTGCAACATGTAGCCTTGCGTTGTCTTGCTACATAGTGATGTGATTTTGCTGTCTCTGTATGAAGGGTATCACATGGCGCTGAATAATTTCGTCTCGATAGCGTACGCCGATGAGATTTCCATTGACAATTTGTAGAGGGGTCCTTCCACACCATAATGCTACCTCCACCGAATTGTCGACGTTGCACAACACAAGCGTCCTGGTACCGCTCCCCAACACGACGATACACTCTACAACGGCCGTCACTGCTATCCAAATGAAATCTGGATTATTGGCCCAGTCCTGTATTCTGAATCGCAGATGTCGTCTGCACAACGCTAGTCTAGCGATACGATGACGTTGAAGCAGTATTGGGCGCACCGCTGGACGTCTTGGTTTGATGTTGTGCTCGCGCAGACGATAACGCACAGTTCTTGGACTGATTGATCGAAGTCCAGGAATGCTACGAGCAGACAAACTTGCTGTCTGAAACGATTTCTCAGGTGCACAAGTCTAATGTGGTTGTCCTGTCGACACGAGGACGCCCAGAACGTGGTCGATCCCGAGTGTTACCAGATTGTTTGAAACGTCTCCATAATGACTGGATGGTGTTTCGATGAACTCCGAAGTCTTGCTACGATATTTTGTGCCATTCCGACTTGAAGCATCCCAACAGCGCGATTACGTTGGTTCTCGCTGAGTCGTGGCATGACAGAAGGGTAAATTTTGTCAAAACTAAAGTGGTTTCCTTAACGAATATAGTGTCCAAACAAACCTTTTACACTTCTTACTCCAAACAGTATTAGCCAGTAAAACCCATGCATACGAACACTTCCATAAACAACATGTGTTCACTAACCATGAAAAAACGTGCATCTGAGTCGAGTACTATCCGATATTGTTCAAAAACATCACCTTTGTGTATTGTTTGGATTTTATAAATATAAACAATAAATATAGAAAAATTACACTAAATTTTATAATCCACAGTTTCTTTTTTGCGCTAGTATATATTTGAGAGAGAGAGCGAGAGAGAGAGAGAGAGAGAGAGAGAGGGGGGGGGGGGGGAGAGAGAGAGCAGCAAATCAATTAAAAAGAGATCTATTCAAATGAATATATAATTACTTTTAAAATAGTTGCTCTCTCTCTAAACGAATTACTGCGCGCATCAATTATACTTCCCAATTAATTACATGGTATACAATTTTGTACATGTACATATCCTGTTTGATCATTAGGGAGAGGGCTTATCTTGAGTAAGAAAATTTAGCTACTTGTACTATTAGGTATCCAATGTGGAGACGTATATAGAATAGTTGATGATTTATTTCCAACCAAGGACCTTTCACGGCAACATGAGCTACGGAGAAAACAAAAAAAATGTTTATCTCTATCTGAGAGAACGAGAGAGAGAGAGAGAAAGAGAGAGCACTGAGACCCAACAACACCAGATACATAATGTCATGGTCAGATCCACAAATGAATGCAAGGTCAGATTTAATATATATATATATATATATATATATATATATATATATATATATATATATATATATATATACACACACACACACATGTATAAAGCACTGAAACGACTATAACGGAATGAACAATTCGATTGTCAAATTTCCGTCCGCAGGAAAAACGAGACTTTTATACAACTAAAATATGTATAAAGAAAGAAAAAGGGACGAAATCCACAGACGTATATTTATTGTTTTCTGGTCTGCTAATCAATTAAGAGGCGAATTAGGAAAAGTCCCAGCTAAGTTTTCCAATCTGATTAAAATCAGATCCTTTAATCCGCTCTCACAGATTGTTGCACACACACACACACACACACACTAGTACATAATTTATTAACTAAATTAAGATTGCTGACGTCATAATGCTTAATAGTATATCTAGAGTGAGAATGAGGATAATCAAGAGGTATAACAGTTTGAAAACAATTTTATTCCATATTAGAACTTTAGAACACCATAAACATACATATACGTTTGTAAAGTACCAAAAAATCCTTTAAAATCACGTTCCTATCTTCATAAATTTTAAGAAAGTCTATCTTTTACATCCAAAAAACCTAAGAATTCGATCCCTCCATCTTCTCCGCGGTCTCACCACACAAGGTTCTTCCACAGGAGAAAGTCCCGTGGTGCAGAGAAAACTATAATGTAAGTGCCTTGGTTTCGCGGGCCTTGTCTCCTCTTTGCTCTTGGTGGCATCCTGGGTATCTGGTGCAAGTTTAAAGGTTTCTATACAAGACAGAAACAGCTTTCGGGGAATAAACTTGTGTATTTTCCCTGTTTCTAATGCAGTGAGCTCCCCAGGTTTGCCCGGCCCACATTTGACTAGCTTGGTTTTCTGTTTTAACTGTTGTAATTTAATAGGTTTCTGTAGACATTTGTTTTCCTGGTTCGCATCTGAAGTGTTCACAATTTTTGTTTCTTCCATAACACTTTCGTCATCCTGATCTAGTTTCTGGACTCTTATATCTTGGCAAACTATTGAACATGCCTTTTCGATAATGCCAAGGATGTATACCGCAACATCCTCTGTTTTTATTTCAAGTTCTTCGCCACTGGTTTTAGAAACTGAATGTGTGATTTGTCCTCTCTCAATGGTTGTCTTGTATTCTGACTTTTCCTCCAGCATTGCCTTTTTAGTTTCCATGCTTGTTTCAAAGACATTTCTCTTCCTTTCCTTCGGTTTATGTAGCTGCATGAAATAGTCATCATCAGCCCATGACGGCAGGAATGAAGACACATCATTGTCGTCTGCCAGAGAGCAGAAAACATTTCTAGAGATCATCATCTTTTGAATTTCCATTTGCGTTGTATCGCATCCAAGCAAGCATACAGTGTGTTTATGTTTGGTCGCAAGGGTGAGTGTGTTACGTCGTACACATTATGACGCGTTGTACATTGTGACGTAATAAAGTGGTGACGTTTAAGAAGTCTGTAAGAAGCACAGGGCAAACTTCCGCCAGAGGTCGTTTTATACACAAACTATTCGTAGGCACTGTGACGTAATGAGGCGTCGACGAGGAGTTTGAAGCACAGGGGCTAAGCCCGTTTTGACCCGAAACTCATTGTAACCATAACGTTTAAGAAGTCTGAAAGAAGAGCATACACTTTCACCCTTTTCTTGTCCTGTTTTTCACTCACAAAGCACATGCTTATGCCTCGTTCACACGAAGAATTTAATTCGCATTTTAATGAAATAGTCACCATCAGCCCATGATGGCAGGAATGCGAATGAAGACACATTTACATTAACAGCTTTTAAAGCTTCAATTCTCCAGATGGTGTCCTTAACCTGTTCATAAGGTACAAAGTCATTTTTTAAATCATTGTCGTCTGCCATAGAGCAGAAAACATTTCTAGAGATCATCTTCTTTTGAATTTCCATTTGCATTGTATCGCCTCCAAACAAGCGCACAGTGTGTTTATGTTTGGTCGCAAGGGTGAGTGTGTTACGTCGTACACATTATGACGCGCTGTACATTGTGACGTAATAAAGTGGTGACGTTTAAGAAGTCTGAAAGAAGAGCATACACGTTCACCCTTTTCTTGTCCTGTTTTTCACTCACAAAGCACATGCTTATGCCTCGTTCACACGAAGAATTTAATTCGCATTAAACGTAAGTTAATGCGAATTAAATCTGAACCGCGTTCACACGAAAATTTTAATGCGCATTAGTTTACTACGAATTAAAATTTACATCGCGATTTGATGCGAATTAAATTTACTTCGTATTAGCTCCGTGTGAACGCAAAGCGAAGCTAATGCGCAATGTAGACGCATGCGTAATGGCAAATTTGGGTCACATGCATCATACCCGTGGTCAGCTATATACATGTATGTTAATGCTAGTTTTGTGGGAAAAACTAATCAAAATGATAATAATCACTAAAAATGTATACAAACAGCATGTCATCAGATATAATGTCAGACGTTTTGTGCTCTGGATAGGGATACTGAGTAATACAAATGGAAGGAATTGCTTTTAAATACGACAAAATTGTTTTTAAAAAGGGATATGATTTTTTTAACAAATATATGTCGCTCATCGTTATTTTTTTTTTTTATACCATTTGACGTCATAGTAAACTTATAATACGTAAATAGTAATTATAAATTAGGTCATGTGCAACAGTAGTCAGGGGAACGGTGAAAGAGACATTCCGATGTTTTAACTGGGCTCATGAAGAAACAATATATTGTCTAGAATGAATGCTGATCGTCAGAGAAAATAACAAGTAATTTCTTGAAAACATAAAAACAAACGCGACAGATCTCCTTGTATGTAGATCCGTTGCATGTACATGTACCTTGTTAACAGATATAAAGTTTTTTGAACAATGAATTCTGTATATCTACACAATATTCATTCAAATATCTATAAAATAATTGTTAAAGATATAGTCTATTCTTTTATTTATTTCGCGCACCCTTTAATTTAGATATGCATACGAATTTAATGCGCATTAATTTACTTCGCATTAAATATTATCGCCGTGTGAACGCTATTTAATGTCGAATGAATTTAATGCGCATTATTTTACTTAGCATCAAATTTAATGCGCATTCGTGTGAACGAGGCATTAGTGTTATATGTATTTACAGTAAATGATAAATGTCAACCATTCTAATTTTTCATTTCATGAAAATGAATTCTTGAAATAAATTAATGATCATTGGGATAAAAACAAAAAAAGTACTAAATACTACAGCAGCACCTCTTATCACCCGAGCTTTCGTCTCAGGTGTGCTTTAAAAAAACCGAGGGTTGAGGGTTTGTTCATTGTTCCATAGTTATTGATAAATTTTCGTAAGATATAAAGTCTTCATATAAATATTGATTTTTTTTTTTTTATATAGGACTTGAAATTTTGTTGGGAAGGGGGACATTGGGTATCTATGTAGGGTTCTAACTAAAAACGCATTTTATTTACTGTCCGGTGAAAATAACTGAAACAAATGTTCAATATAACTTTTTTTCTTTGTATGAGAATACGAAAACCAAAACAAAGTTTACAAATGGTCCCAGTAAAGCATTTACGAGATTTTGTGTTTGTTATCTATGTTAGTATAGATCTATGAAAACGCTAAATGGTCTCTTCACCCCAAAAATTCAACATAGCGATTATTCAAACCGCCAAAAGTTAAGTCAATAAAATTTCTGGCTTCTAGATGATTGTTTTACGATGACTATTAAGACTGTTAGTTGTCGTAAGGAAGACGAAAGAAGCCGAGTTTCCATTCTTAAAAATTAACGTATTTTTTATTTATTGTTTTATAATACATTTACATGTATGTAGCTAGTTTAATTGTAAAACAATAGTTTTTCCAAATTTTATAACTAAGTCGGAATAAATTTTGAGCGAAAAAACCGGCCAGACTAGATACAAATTCTATCGAGAATAAAGATGTACAAAGGGCGGGTTCAGGAATTGAAGTTAGGGGGCGCAACTTCATGATACAGGGAGTCTAGGTCCACCTATGGCTAAGCCCCCAAAAGTTCAGACCGGACTGGATTTTATAAGGCTTGAAATATGTCTCCTATGTACGTCATTTTTACTATTTTCTGCAATTTTTGAAACGAAATATAACTTCTCCCAATAAAAGTAACAATACATCAAAACAACTTCATTTATCTCTCAGACAGCGGGGAACATAACTGCTTCTTACATCGTGGATTTTTTTTTATAAAGAGACCATGATTTACCTTGTATTTGAAAACTAGTACTACGTGTGCAGTGTACTTCATTTTGAATTAATGCATGAATAATTTTCAATTTCTTTAACTAGAAATGGAGAGAGAGAGAGAGAGAGAGAGAGAGAGAGAGGTCTGACCTATTCTCTACAAAGGTTACTGTGAGGGAAACATAAAGATTTGTAATTCAATAATGCGTTTAATTATTAAATAGCAAGACAGAATATTCAGATTTGACTCCAGTACCTTGACTTTATTTAGTGATCATAATAATAAAACACTAATACTAATAACTGAATTACTGAGTACTATTGCAGAGATGATTGGACTTTCCTCTTTAGAGATTTCCTATGAAACAATTTAGCAATAACTTGTTAACTTAAGCAAACACGGGCCTCTGGATATACCAGAGGTAGGATTAGGTGCATAGGAGGAGTAAACATCCCCTGTCGACCGGTCACACCCGCCGTGAGCCCTATATCTTCATCGGGTAAACAGAGTTACCCGTAGTAAAAATCAGTGTGTCAAGAACGGACTAGCAATCGGTATGAAACACGTCAGACAGCATTTGATGGTACAGAATGATAGGTTGTATTGGCAAAATAGATTGTTACAGGTCAGCTAACAAAGGAGCACAATTCGTGTCCATGGAAATTCCAACAGACTGTTGGAAGACCTGATCACGAAGATATTGTCAAAGAGGAACTCCAGCATATCTTTTTAATTTCGACTTCAGAGTACTTGTGCGTGGAATCAGAGTGGCTTTATCAAAGTGATTTTTTGGATGACTGATCTGTAAATAAGAATATTTGCGTTTTTCATTTTTGTTGCAGAAGCAATTAACTGTCTATGATGTCAAAACGTCTAGTCTTTAATTTATCGAGAGGAATGGTCGTGTGAAATGTTGAAAAGTCATACTGATAGGTTAAGTCTACTGCCCAATCCAATAGTGTTTCCTCATGTGGTTTTCAATATTAATGGTTGAAAGTAGAAAAACTATGAATTTTTTGAATTCCATCCGTTAAAATTTCAACATGACTATTATAGCGGTTACATACTGCATTGTTTTAATTTAGCATGTACCTTATCTATTAATGAGTTAGCAACTACTATAAACCGTGTACATATTTTACTATTAACTTTTTGAAATTGTGATGTGATTATTACTATTTTACCTTCTTAGAGCTTACACATGCCCGACTTTAGATAAAGATTTTTGATCGATTCATTTATTGAACACTCCTGCAAACGGGGGAAAATGCTCAACTTTATATAGATCTACATCTAAATTAGATCGACGCACCCTTCTTCAGAACTACGCCACGCGACAAGCGTAGCGGGATTGTCGCGTAGCGGGAACGATAACTCTGGGTAGAGATTGAGTTCAAACGTTTGTGCGATCGCGAACATGCAAGTGTCTTCGTAACATTGTTTTCCCACAAAATGGCGAGACGCGTGTTGGAAGAAGATTTGAAAAATATCGAGTTTGAAACCAGTGAAGATGTTGATGTTACGCCAACATTTGATCACATGGGCCTACGAGAAGATCTTTTAAGAGGAATATACGCATATGGTGAATACTCTGCTGTGTTTATCAGGATTAGAGCATCTAGATGCGTTAATCTCGGCTGAATATTTGGACTGACGCCTTTACTGAATCTCGTCGAAGTCCTTCATAATATCTGTCTGGAAATTTACTTTTAGCTTCGGTCGGTTCTAGCAATTAATGTGCACTTAGGTGACACTGCTGTTCGCTTCAAATAAGTTACTTGATAATGAAAACAAATCTACCAATAATCAATGTTAATGCTTCATTAATCAGGTTGGGAACACTTTCCCTATAGCGAGATATTCTCGCTAAAACGCGATTATCCCTCTTTAACGAGAAATAAACATTACCATAAACAGGAGTTTTGGCGTCTTTATTGAAAATAATGGCAAATCCCGTGCAACGCTGAATAAGTGCGACACGCACTCAACATGATGCGAATTGTTTCTATGAAATTGACAACATAGTAATGAAATTGCATATCAAAGTTGCTGCGTAAGAGGGAAGCAATCTGAAATCCAATACACATCGTGAGTGTTTTTGTTTTGATTCTTATATTTGCAGAAGTATCAAACATTTTAGCACTTTTTCTTCTTTTCACGTGAATCACGAAAAGATGTACTCCGCGGGTGTTTTTCTCTGTTGTACGCGATATATTTATTCTCGCTAGAGAGGGATAATCGCGTTTTAGCGAGAATATCTCGCTATAGGGGAAGTGTTCCCAACCTGTTAATACTCTGACTGACAGGTCCAGTCCAAAGACTATTTCAACCTATGTAGCTATTATTATGATATCTAGGTAGCTATTAATGCTTAATAGATACCTAGGTATTTAAACCTTCTTAAAATAGCTATTTTTACCTGTTTTTAGAAAATATAAATGAATAATATAAAATTAAAGCATATCTTTTAAACAGGTCAGTCGTTTTATGTATCATGTTGTAGTCCAAAATAATCTGATGTTTTCCTGACTTTCTTATGATTTTGATATTTGCCTTGCCAGGAAAATGTTAGAACTGGTGCCATTACTTAAACTGGAAATTTCGCCGCCTCCATCTGGAGGCAGCATTCATGGGTTGATTTTAGATACTTGCAAGCTGAATTCAATGTAAAATTCACAAAGTAACCAATAAAACGATGCTTCTTGTACTTACTAATATCGATTAAAAGCAAATATAACACCAAAATTTGATAACAGAAGCACACAGTTGTAGTCAACCTAATTTTCGCTGTCATTTGAGCGAACAAGTCAAGTGACTCATAACAAAGCTCAACAGTTTGTTAAAATGTCTTCAGGAGACTGTTTATGTGATGAAATAACCCATAAAATTGGTATTAGTAAGTACAAGAAGCATCGTTTAATTGATTAGTTGTGAGTTTAACATTGAATTCAGCTCGCAATTATTTAGAATCGGCCCAAGAATGCTGCCACCAACTAGACACAGGTAAATTTCCAGGTTAGATAATGGCGTCAGTTCTGACGTTTTCCTGGCACTGTAAATATCAAAATCATAAAAAGGCCAGGTAAACGTCAAATATTTCGGACTACATGAAATGATGTTGTGCACAGCAAAATTTGGAATGTAAATTTGAATACTTTACGAGGATGGAGATGCATGAATATATGCCCCAAGAACCTTTAATGTAAAAATGAATAATTAAAAGGTAAACTTTAACATTAATACAGATCTGTAAGACATTCTTGACTTCTTATCGTGTAGCTTTGATCCAACTTCCTAGAAAATGGAACTGGGTGTAGTTATTGCTGCAAATTTGAAAGGTTAGAAAGTAATCATTTTTTGTCCAATATTTTTGTGGTATTCATCATCAGTGTAAGTGAATCAAGAAATTTGGTACCCACCATATTGCGCCGTTCCTGAGTTTGGCCACGAAATGCAAGTAAAGGAAAAAGTAGGTAAAAATAGCTACCTGGAGTATGTTTAAATACCTAAGTAGCTATGTAGGTAGAAAAAGTCTTTGGACTAGACCTCACCTGTTACTTATCATCTAAGTATATAAATTCCATAAAATAAACTATCGCTAAAGTCTAAATTTTCTGTTCAATGATGACTTCCATGGCGCAATATTTTATCTCCCGAAATTGAAGAGTTCCAATAGTTTTTTTTTTAATTAGCGAAGGACAAGATGGTATGTGGAGATACAATGTATCTGTAACTAAAAAGTACAGACTATGGGAACTCTTCAATTTCGGGAGATAAAATATTGTGCCATGGAAGTCATTATTTGAACGGAAAATTTAGTAACTATTTTCATTTTGGGATTTTCATACCTAGACGTCAAGCAATGCAAGGTTAATGGTGATAGAGAGTTAGTGTTTTTTTTTTAATAACTATACATAAATACCCAATTACAGATTAAATGCAAGTTTTAAAAGATATGTTTTAAGTTTGTTTTTTAAAAAATATATAAAAAGAGCTGCTACAGGATTATCAAGTAATATGTGATGAATTTTATATACCAGTATGCTTGAATTGAGATTCTTGCAAGATGTTTTGGCTAAAACAATGAAAGTGACAGTAATTTTGCATAACAGTTTAACTCACATATTTTTCCTTTATGGAAATCAGTAGTTCTAGACATCCTTATCTTACTCAAGTTTAATTTATTTGAAATAAAGTCATTTTAACTTGTAGAGTTTTAGTTACCAATTTAATTTCCATCATGTGTAAGAAGTTCATAGTTATCAAATATTATTCAATCAAAATTAAGTGCATGTGCTGGCAAGTATTTATGACCATATTAAATAATGTGGAGTCTAATGAGTTACAACATCAATTTTAAAAGATGTAAATGAAAAACAAAGGAGTTAAAGAGTAGACCAAAATTAGTAAGTGAACAAAAACAGTGTATGTGCATTCACATGTTTGCGTGTGTGTTTCAGCATTTTTTTCATGATACTTTGTAGCAGTACTGTTATTCATTGTGATATAAATGTCATCCTGAAAAAGTTCTGTCTTAATCCCTTTTGTAGTCTGGAGAATTAATTATGATTAAGAAACCAAACAATTAGACACTTGTTGTGCTTTTAATGTTTGTGGTCAATGTTTTGTATAAATGGTTTAAAATAGGAAATCTGAATACATGCATACATCATGTCATTTTCTTGAAATTTCTGTTTTAGGGTTTGAAAAGCCATCAGCCATTCAACAAAGATCAATCAAGCCAATAGTGAAAGGGAGAGATGTCATAGCCCAGTAAGGTCTATTGGTTACCTGTAAAATTTGAATTGATACAACCCCAGTGTTATTAGTATCACTTTTGATCAATGTGAGGCAAAGTATATGGATCTTATAGTTATTAGGTCAGCATGTAAAATGAATGTCATGACAGATGTGCTTTTAAACAGAAAAGAGATACTGTAGTTATTACATTAAGTCGCTTAGTCCTATCAACCAAATTTGTAAAGGACACAGAAAATGATATCTATTTACAAAGAAAGTGTTTGAAAACAGATTTGATATTGAATGTGGTTGTTTTTTTTTGTTTTTTTTTCATAAATCAGGGCACAGTCAGGAACAGGAAAGACAGCCACGTTTTCCATCTCCATCCTACAGTGTCTAGACACACAGATAAGAGAAACACAAGCACTTGTACTTTCCCCAACCAGAGAATTAGCAGTTCAAATCCAGAAGGTAAAATATGAAATCTTACAGTAGTCAATCCACAATGACCATATTTTATTTGTGATCTAAGTGATGTAAATGTCAACTTAATTTTTTTAATGATATCAATTATCCATAAAACTATTGCTTGATCAGTTTATGGGAAAAGCATATTTTTTGTGAATATCTTAGAAAGTCAAATTTTAAAGAGACACTACAGCTCATTTTCCACATTTTAATAAAGTGTTTTTAAAAACATGTATTGATAAAATGATAAAAATCATATCGATACTGACAATTTTGAACAATTGGATGCATTAATTTACTCTCAACTGCGCTTTGAAGATCGTCCGGAATTCAAAGGTTTCTTCATGCTGACTCGGACTTTTGAATGCTTATTTACATCACGTGGTTTTGAATGACAGCAAAGGTGTTGTGTAGGAATCCACTTAAAAGGGACCACACTCACCTTTCAAGTATAAGCTAGTCTAGATTATTTCCTGCTCATTATAATAAGTAATTATATAAATCATTATTTCAACAGAAACCCACCTATGTTCCTATTGACCGATGTTTTTACAACTGGTTAACACTTGTCGTGTTCAGATAAAAATAACACTTTTAAAGCAGTTCTTCGCGGCTAGTCCCAATAGCAGATTTAGGGGGGCCAGGATCCCCCCTCCCCTTTTTAACCACAAATTGTGAGTGAAACTCCAAATTTTGCACCCAGAATGGCCGATTACTTTGGCTAATATTTGACTTTCACATCCCCCTTCGGAAATCCTAGATCCGCCACTGAGTTACAATCGTTTCTCCTAGCTCTTTGTTTTCCAACGGTCATACTGATCCCAAGGTAAATTTTATTTCACGTATGAGTTTTATCTCATTTTATTTTTACCTCTTTCTTTTATAGAATCTTTCAAAATTCTGGATCTATCCACTACACTTTCTCTCACTTGACGACATGCCACACTGTTTACTGTCTATATGGGCATGCGTCTGAAGACCGCCGAAGGAGACTCGATATTTTTTTGTATAGGCCATCAAAAAGTATTAATTTTTACGTTAAAACGAGAGTTTTTAACTTTAGATAAGTGTTATTTTCGCAAAGTTCATACATTCAACAATGCAACAAAAACTGAGAAAGCCCTGAGAAAATTGTCATTTCATGATTTTTGCGCAAAATGAGCTGTAGTGTCTCTTTAAAGAAATATCTTGGTAAAAAGTTACATGTAGATATAGACATGATATATAAATGTCATCACACAAAAAATGGTGATTTTTTTTTCCTTTAATTTTTTGATAAGGGCAGACAAGTTGCAAGAAAATAACTGCAGAATTTTGATTCTCTGGGGAAAAATTGGAACTAACAAAAACCTTTGCTTTACAGCCTAACTTTTTCTGCACACAATTTAGGTCTTATATTGCTGTATTATTGCATCACTGCTTCAAAATTTTAATGTAATAAAAATCCTAACATATTTTTTCACTATATTTGTGTTGAAACATGCCTTTAAATATAAATCCCCATGCAAAACAAAAATTCACCATTTCAGTTCAGTAAGTAAGTTTCCTTAGCTGATGTTGCCTTAATAAGTTGCCAGTCAATTCAAATCAAAGATTTTTATCATGGATGGATCATACTAGTATCTCTTTGGTATATTTCTACATTTTTGCAGCAAGAAAAATATATATGTGCAAAAGGTTTATGATATTGAAGTGGAATACTGTACAGGTTTATATTTAATCCTAGTATTGAAGTGGAATACTGTACAGGTTTATGATATTTAACCCTAGTATTGAAGTGGAATACTGTACAGGTTTATGATATTTAATCCTAGTATTGAAGTGGAATACTGTACAGGTTTATGATATTTCATCCTAGTATTGAAGTGGAATACTGTACAGGTTTATGATATTTAACCCTAGTATTGAAGTGGAATACTGTACAGGTTTATGATATTTAATCCTAGTATTGAAGTGGAATACTGTACAGGCTACTTGAGATGGCTTGAACTTTGATCTCTCAAAGTTCTTGATTCTTTGAAGTGAAATCACGGTCCCAATTTTTTTCTATATACATGTACATAAAACTAAGGAAATTTAATTTTAGTATCTTGAACATCTGATCTCTCGAAAAGAATTTTGGTCCTGTAAAACATTTCATTGTTTTTCACTTGAGATCTCTCAAAGTGGTGGTAGCATATACATGTACACACCATCAATCAAGTGTATGTCCACTTTGACCTTTCCTAGATAACAGTGAATATCTGGGGCTAGTATGGTGGTGTTATTTAGATGTTTTTATGGGTGACATATCACCTGTGTTTCCTGTTGGGGTGGATAGTTAATTGTTTAATTGGTTAGTTTGAACCCTACCCAAGTGCTTGCATTTTGTTACATGTATATATAATTCGACAATAAATAAAACCTACACTTTGTTTTGACTTGAAAATGAGAGAGTAATTTTGAGAAAATAATTTAAAATATATCTATTTTAGTATGCAAAAGAACAAATACATAAACTTAAAAAAATAGTTTTTATCTATGCATTATAAAGTTTTGTGTTGTGGGAATCAAATCATACCGAAGGAAAATGTGCCAAAACAATCCCAGGAATCCAGTTACTGTAAAATCTTAATCACAATGGTTGTTCTTTCAATTTCCGGATTTAACTTAATCTTCAATCTCTTGAACTCTCGAAGTTTTTATCAAGGTTCTTTTAACTTTGAGTACAGTATCTCAAGTCACCTGCATATTATTTTGATTTTTGCTATGATTTATTTATTTTGAAATAACCCCATCATTGATTGACTACCTTTTGATAACACAAATATTATTGGAAAAAATACTCTATCACCTTTTGATAACACAAATATTAGAAAAAAAAATTTCTCCTCCAAAATCCCAGTCTGAACTGTTGTTTGAGTGAGTGAATTAGGAAGGTTGAAATACATATATTGTATTATTATAAATGCTAATGTAAGCTGAGCATGGTTTACGTGTTCATGATTTTATATCCCAAAAATTTGACCGAAACAAATAGATTGTTTAAAATAAGTTAGTACTGTAATATGTATTGTTATAATCAATGAAATTGTTTTGTTCGTTTTTATGCCCCTAAACAACAGTTTTGACCAAAATCGCATCAAAATAGGACAAAATGGGAATTTTCTTTCATGTCAACAAATAGCATTTGTTTTAAAATTAACACCGAAGAAACCATATTTTAAAGAATAAACAAGTATTGTTTACAATTTTACAAATGATTTATTGACCCTACTTTCTATTTACGAGAAAGTGAAGGAATCGGTTAACTCATACAACAGTTCAAACAAAGCAAATTACGAGCCTCGAAATTATGAGCCTCGAATTACAAAGACTTAGCAGTTAGTTACTGGGCATTTTTAAGTTTCAAAATTGGAGAAAATCTATAGTATTTTGGCATTGGGAATGATACCATTTATCGGTACCAGTTTATGTCTGAAACTTTAACCTTGCTAATAACTTTTGAACAGTAAGTGGTAGAGCTTTGATATTTCACATGAGTATTCCTTGTGACAAGACCTTTCCGTGGGTACCAACATTTTTAACCCTGTGACCTTGACCTTGGAGTTTGACCAACTTTTTGAAAACTTTAACCTTGCTAATAACTTTTGAACAGTAACTGCTAGAGCTTTGATATTTCACATGAGTATTCCACGTGACAAGACCTTTCCGTTGGTACTAAAGCTTTTGACCTTGCCATTTGACCTACTTTTTAAAAAATTTACATTGGTCATAACTTCTAAATGGTAAATATTAGAGCTTTAATATTGTACATGAGCATTTCTTGTGACAGGATCTTTCTACTGGTACCAAGATATTTGTCCTTATGACTTTGCCGTCTTCGGAATTGGCCATTATCGGGGGCATTTGTATTACCACTTGACTTTGGAATTTTACCTACTTCTGAAAAACTTTAACTTAGGCCATAACGTTTAAATGGTTAGTGATAGGGCTTTCATATTTATTCCTTGTGACAAGACCTTTCTTTGGGTACCAGAATTACTTTGCTGTCATATGGAAGCATCAGTGTTTCTCAAACTCATCTTTTTGTTATTAAAGGTTATCCTTGCCCTTGGAGATTATATGAGTGTGCAGTGCCATGCCTGCATTGGGGGTACCAACATTGGTGATGACATCAGAAAGTTGGACTATGGACAGCATGTTGTTTCTGGAACACCGGGCAGAGTATTTGGTATGTTTTATTTTGTTTAGATAAAAAATTAATATGTTATAACATAAATATATGGTATGCCAGATTTCTAAAATCTACAAGTTTTGACCAAAATTTCCTTACGACGGGTAAAAAGTGACAGTACATATCATTGTTTAGAGGGCTAATGAAATTATCAAAAAAATGATCAAACATGCAAAGATAACACATTTTGAAAAC
Source organism: Ostrea edulis (assembly GCF_947568905.1). Classification (NCBI taxonomy): domain Eukaryota; kingdom Metazoa; phylum Mollusca; class Bivalvia; order Ostreida; family Ostreidae; genus Ostrea; species Ostrea edulis. The sequence goes on along the minus strand of NC_079168.1, from coordinate 48,138,399 downwards.
TCTGGATATGATGTAGGAAAATGACATTGAAATAGATGTATAAAATTGTATAGTTTGAGTTAGACTTGTTCTTCTTGGAAATTTTTCTAACTCAAATTTTGAAGCGACATGACCATGCTTTCTGTATGCTTAAAACTAAATTCTTTCCTCACAGCTGGAACACTGGTATTCATTTCCACAATTTTGATTAAGAATAAAACAAGAATAAGTGATTTTTTTAACCTGACATTTTATTATTTTAGGCTGTTACTTATCAAACTGAAATTGGCAAAAAAGTATAGATCACCAAACCAAACAAAGATATCAAAGAAAGTGAATCGTTTCAGTCCCAATTTAATGATATTACAGGTTTTAGTGACAAATCCAAGACATTCTTAAATCTTGTCACTTTAAGTACTAAAATGTAAAAAAAAAAAAATTCAAATTTCCCCCAAAAAACAGTAACTGTAGTATTTGAAGTATTTATGGGTATTTACACATAATTAGAAATATGATACAATATTTTAGATATGATCAGAAGAAGAAATCTACGTACCAGAGCCATCAAAATGCTGGTGTTGGATGAAGCAGATGAAATGTTAAATAAAGGTTGGTAACATACTCAGTCAAGTAAGATTTGCTCACCTAAAATTGTTCATTTTAAACTCTTAAAAACTTGACAACATTACAACAAAATAGAATATCAGAACAAATGCAAGTTGCTATGTTTGGACATTGACCCGATATCATTTTGATATACTAGGTTACCTATACTGGGTCAGTACAGCAGGTACATGTAATTGCAGGATAAATTTCATTTATAAGCAATTGAGGAGTTCCTGTGCCAAGTATTATTTTCCATTGGTGATACATTTTGGTAGAGCCATTCTGTTTAGAAGAAATCATTATTTTTAGAATGTATCCCAATTCATTCCAATTTCACAAACAGGTTTCAAAGAACAGATTTATGATGTGTACAGATACCTTCCTCCAGCTACACAAGTTTGTCTCATCTCTGCTACACTTCCACACGAGATTTTGGAGATGACCAACAAATTCATGACAGATCCCATCAGGATACTGGTCAAACGGTCAGTTGTCCAGTTATTACATTTAACGTTGGACATTGTTTATTTGTGTTTTGGTCTTGAATTCAAGATGGTTGTATCTTTACTATGCTTGCATGTGTTTTGAATGCATACACACTGTTTGAATGAAAGCCTTTCCCTATTTTAGTGATGAGTTGACCTTGGAGGGAATTAAGCAGTTCTTTGTGGCTGTAGAGAGAGAGGAATGGAAGTTCGATACATTATGTGATCTGTACGACACACTGACCATCACACAAGCTGTCATATTCTGCAATACAAAGAGAAAGGTATTGTTGAAGATTTTTTAATTGTTTTTGTGACTGACTCTGCATATATAATAATGTAGAATGTGAAAATACATGTACCATTACACATAGTGGAAAAAAATAGTCACTGAAATGTTGTGTTTAAGAGATGTTAAAGATTGCTAGAAATCATCAGCTTGTCGCAAAATGATGACAAAAGTATCATCTTATTATCTTATAGTTTTTGATCTGTCCGTCCACGAAAACTGTGACCTTGGCCATAAATTTAAATGGATGATAATAGATAGGACATTCATATTTCATGTGTGTATTTCTTGTGACAAGATCTTTCTTTTGGTACCTAAATTTTTTATCTTGTGGTCTTTAACTATGGGTTTTACCTTTTTAGAATTTTAACCTTGGCCATAACTTTTGAATGGTGATAGTGCTTTCGTATTTCACATGTGTATTACTTTTGACAAGATCTTTCTTGAGTAGCAAAATTTTTGACGTCATAACCTTGGAGTTAGACATACTTTTGAAAAACTTTAATCTAGGCAACCACTTTTGAATGGTTAGTGATAGGGATGTCATATTTCGCATGTTTATGCCTTGTTAGACTTTTTTTGGTACCCAATTCTTTTTTACATCATGACCTTCACCATGCAGTTTGACCTACTTTTTAAAAAAAAAAAACTTTAACCAAGGCTATAGCTTTTGAATGTTTAATGACGGGGCTTTCATATTTCACGTGTATTCCTTGTGATAAGACCTTTCATTTGGTACCAGAATTACTTAGCTACTCTACAGGGGCATCAGTGTTTCACAAACATGTCTTGTTTTAGAGTGAAATGCAGTTATATTGTAAATATTCAGTTGCCCTATCCTGCTGCCATCTTTAACAGAAAATGTCCACAGAAACGTCCCTTGTGATCAAATCTTCCTCAGTTTAAGCCCACATGTTAGAACAGCAAATCTTCCTCAGTTTAAGCCTACATGTTAGAACAGCAAATCTTCCTTAGTTTAAGCCCGCATGTTAGAACAGCAAATCTTCCTCAGTTTAAGCCTGCATGTTAGAACAGCAAATCTTCCTCAGTTTAAGCTCACATGTTAGAACAGCTTTGTTTAAAAGCAATATGCACTGTTTATTACAGAAATTCTGAAATTAAATTGTGTTTGAAAGGTTGACTGGTTGACAGAGAAAATGAGAGAGGCCAATTTCACAGTATCCTCTATGCATGGTGATATGGTTCAGAAGGAGAGAGAAGCCATCATGAAAGAATTCCGATCAGGTGCCAGGTAATAATGCATGTCTAATTCCTAGCCTGCTGTATATTTAAGATTTCATTTTTGAAAATACATGAGGTAATGAACTTTGACACTTCACGCCAGCAGACTTTATAAGTGCGAATTTATTTCTTATATCCATTTCTGTCAGAATTCCCAGTTGTTAAAATAGACCTTATATATTTATCAAAATTCATAAGTGTATTGTTCACAAATGCATCACATTTATGAGGAAATGGTTATAATTAGAATTCCTAAAGATATCAAAGGCAAAAACATTGGAAAGAACAAGGTACGATTGTGTACATAAAAAGGCCCAAAAATTTCTGTTTTAAATGTGATTTGCATTCAACTTGATCTGTGTTTTAAGCGAGTTAAATATATGCTAAGTTTTCTATATCAATTAAATTAAAGTTATTGTTTATTTGATAGCATTATGAAGAATTTCCCCTGCCTTTTTCTCAAAAAGAGCTTGATAACGGTTAAACTTTATCCATATTATTGCTTAGAAAAAGTTGTGCCCATCCATTGAGCAAAATGAAATTAATATATATTGTGTATTAATATAAGAGTATTTGAATAATAATTTGCTTGACGCATGGGCTGTATGTTTTCTGAAAGGAAAACTGAATTTATGAATTTTTCATTGATTTTGGCATATTTTTTATTTTTTGCCAACTTAATGCTCCTGTCGTATAACACAAAGCAATTTTTGGATCAAATTAAATGTAATCTGGGTTTTCTTATACATTCATTATTTGAATGCCATATTTCGGGACTTCTACTGAAATCATCCATTTTCTGGGCCAAATGACTGTAGAAACTGTACCTACTTCTTGAAATATATATGTATGTAATGTTTGAGTGGTTAAAGTTTTTCATGATATGTACATATCTCTTAATTTCAGTCGGGTGTTAATTACCACTGATGTGTGGGCCAGAGGTATTGATGTACAGCAAGTGTCCCTTGTAATCAACTATGACCTCCCAAACAACAGAGAATTGTACATACATAGGTGAGTCGAGTATTTTCTAGGCAACCACATTCATGCGATCAATATTTGTCATGTGATGGGTGTCCTGCTTGTCACTCAATCAAGAAGCTCTGAAGAATTCACAACTGGTTCCTAATTTTCATTGATGAGAATCTGAGCCTTTTGTGGTACTTTCAACAGTATGTTGTGTTGTGTACTGATACAGAATTAAATTTATCACTTTCTTCTTTTATAGAATTGGTCGGTCTGGTAGATTTGGACGTAAAGGTGTTGCTATCAATTTTGTCAAGAATGATGATATCAGAATCCTGCGAGACATTGAACAGTACTACGCCACACAAATTGATGAAATGCCAATGAATGGTAAGTCATTATAACAACTTGCTATCTTTTTAAAATCTAAGAAACAGTTTAAAAATTTCTAATGGCACCAAGTTGCAGTTTTAAATTAAAAGTTTTTCAAATAACATTTTGTGGTTTGCTTAACAATTTATCAAAATTTTGGGGAATGTAGTATGGTGCACAATTACTTGACAAGTACTATCATGTACATTGTAGGTATGCGATTTTCAATGGTGGAGTTCATGTTTTAACTATAGTCTAGTGCAGAAGTTTAGTTTACACGTCGTCAACTAGTGCTCGCGAACGAAGTTTAGTTTAGTTCAGAAATAAAAATATGGCTGTCTGCAACAAATCAGTTGTGGAACTATCAATTTTGCAAAGTAGTGTTCGATAATGGCGTTGAAGAATCACAGATGTACCGGCATAAATCTACTAGCTACAGCTTGTTTCTCGGTTACAATGTTTTTCGGGATCGAAAATTTTACCAAAATTCTGAATCATTTGATTTAGAATAGTTTTTCAATTGCATTTATTAAGCTTGCTTTCCAAGTGGAGAATGACTGACTTTGTTGCAGTTTACCATGCTTTGGGCAAGAGTAAATTGTAAAGCATGGGCCTAAATGAGTAAAATCGACTAAAATATCTGAAAACATGCACCTCTTTGTGATTTCTGTCATATATTCCTCGAAATTTAATCTGCCAACGTGCTCAAACTACTTTTCACACTTTGTCCGCCATCTTTGAACTAGACCACTAGTACATTATAGAGTCCCTTAGTAATTTTCAACTAGACTCATTCACTTCCGGCAAACTAAAGCACATTTGGGTGAACTAGTATAGTTTTACTTTTGTGACTATAGTTTGCAATCGAACTCCACCTTTATCTGTGAATATTGCGCAACTTGAAACCCAAATTATTGTGTAGTACATTCTGTAGAGTTTATAAATTGAGAATTATAATGACAATCAGAAAAACTGAAAAAATATCAAATGAAGTATGCAACATATCTTCTAACAAACTTGATTTTATTTTACAGTGGCAGATTTGATCTAGATCAACTGTATGGGAAGGATTGAGAAACAACTGTTGTGTTTATATCATGGGAATTCTGAGAGGATATTGTAAAATGAAAAAACTTTGAATTTGACACTTCAATTGTGGAATCCTGGTACAAATTTGTTTACATCTGTCGCACCCTTCATCAATCATGAACATTTTGTAGCATACTATATCCATTATATGCTCATGTAAACAAATGTAGATACAGATTCACTTTTTCTTTTTATGTCATAAAAAGTAAAAATAAACTGAAGAAATTTTTATAGTTTTTGTACTGTTTTAATATACATGTGTATTGTATGTACACTAATGGCATGTTGGTGAAACCATATATATACTTGTATTTGTAAGAGCTGAATCCTGATAATTTCAAGTACTTGTCAACATACTGGTTAATGCTGCATTTTATTTTAACACATACACTGTATTAGACGACAAGCCTTTCAATAATCTCATAAAAAATACTTGTATATTCATGCAAGTTGCAAGTATTTCATATCCTGAATGAAAATGCACTGACATCCGTTGGGAGTATACTTCTGATGTGATAACAATTTCATTGTTGACAATATTGCACTATCTGATCTTCAATGTCTTTCATGTTTTGCAAGACATTTGCTAGTTTATTTTCATCCATTTCAAATTGCACAACATCAGCTTTCTGAAAAATAAAAAAAAGAGCAAATATACAGAATGATGGTAGCCTAAGGTTTGATAGACTTAACAATCAGATTTAGTGTATACCTGTGATTCGTGTTGATTTTCTATCTGCAGTTCAACTATTGCAGTAGGTTCATTCATATTTTCTGTATTCTTGGCTTGTGATTTCACATCAATACGCCAGGACACTTTCTTCAAAGAATTGTTCCAATTTGTTTTTGAAACTAATGTGTCATGAATTTTATTCTTATGTACTTTCCAGAATTTTCTATATGCACTGGCTTCTTCTTCTGTCATTGCTGCTTCTCTTCTCTTCATTTGTGAAGTTAAGAATGCTTCTAATTGGTTAAAATCCATATCAGCTGATACCATGCTCTAAAAATTTTGCAAAAAAATATTGTTAGTGCTTAATTCTACATTTACTATGTACCTTTCTCATCATCTATATTATGAAATGTATCACTGAATTATGCATGTATTCCAACTATGTTTAGTTTTAAAGAAAAAAAAGTTTCCCCTTTTCACAATGAAATGTTGTATAACTAAATCTCAATTATGATTACATACTCTCATACTGGTGATACTGGTCATAGAGCTTAATTGGCATTGATAAACTAAAAATTAATAATTGGCACAAGATGAAGTTTCACTGAGAAAAACAGCAGATTTCTATGTATAAATTACAGCTTTGTACAAATTCTGAAGTGTAATTTACACCTCAGATTGAGATGGATGATACTGTAACTCATTTTTGAGAAACTTGCATTCAATCTATATTTAGCTCATACCCATTTTTGTTTATACTTTCAACACATTTTTAGTACAGAGGACTTTATTAAGATGGGCAGTGCCAATAATCTTAATGAAACAGCAATATGATTAAAACTCGACATCCTTCAATTTCAATCCAACATCCTGGCTAACTAGTACTAGTGGGAACTTGGCATTCACTGCTGTATGTCACTTTTATTTTCTGAGACTTTATTTTTACAATTTAGTTTGACATGAATGCAATGATTAATTTATTAATGAGACTTGACTTCTGCAAATCATTATTGCTCAAGTCTTTTGTGTTTAAGGGTTTATTCATTAGAGGAAAATTTTAGTGAATGGCTAGTCTCATGAAAGTTTACATGCTTAAATGTTCTGCAAATTCGATTTACGGTATACAGCATCGTCGTCATACCCATCTAACCCTGTCAGACTTCATTTGTCCAAGAGCAGCATATGCCAAATATTGCATGTGACATGAAAATTTTAACTGACAGAGAAAGTGAACTGGCTGAAAAACAATACAAGATGCAAATCATAACAGTTATCTCTCAATAAATAATGAGCTGGAATGGCTAAATTAGGAAAGGAAGTATTTATCTTTACTAGAGGCTTATCATGCGATATAAACAAAAACAACTCCCGGGTTCTGTTATCATTACGCGCAATCGTGGATTTTAATTTTATTGTGTTTGTTCAGACATAAATACCATTGGTTGCATTTGGGGTTTTTTTCCGCCATACATTCAAAGGGGATGGGGGGTGTTCGTCTCACCAGTCTTTTTAAACGAGTAAAGTCCGCGTACCTTAGTAGGAGAAAATCGGTCACCAAAAGTCAATCATGGCATTCGGCATACGCCTTTGACAAGTTACACATCGTGTTTTATCACAAACCTTCATGTAGTTGGAACATCGCCTCAGCAAAGATGCATACTCCTCGTCAGATGAATCAGGAAATATCTGACTCTTAAGAAATTCATCTGTGTACTCTGATTCGTTGTAGTAACGCCTTCTGGCTAAGCCTGTTAACAAAGCAGAGATAGTTTTTGTGTCTGCCATTTTGTTTGTCATGTGACTTAGTTTTGAATTATTAACTTGTTCATAAATAGCAAGTGTTCCAATTTTGATGAAATAATACATAACATTTACTTATTTAAACGTAATGAAAAGGATTGAAATAGTTGCTGGTACCTTTTTTTAAAATATACTTTTTGCCTAATAGCATTGAACGAATACTATGATGTACAACTGCGTTGATAAAACAAGCAAAGAAAGATGGCGAGCTACATGTACAGAAGAAGTGCAGATTTTGACAGTGTCACAGCTTTATACAAGGAATCAAATTCGGTGGACCAGGAACAAGATGCTAACATTGCCTTATCCGAACTTGACAAAGGTTTTACATTATCTCTGCATAGCATGTTGTCGGTGCTACCTAGCTTAGCGCAAATGATTCGGCAGGTCTACACTCAACACTGTAAACAACAACAACCACTGAGTGCTACGTAATCTCAGCGAGATTCGTCGAGGCTGGATATTTGGACTGACGCCTCTTTGGAAAAGGCATCAATTCAAATATCTAACCTCGACGAATTGCGCTGAGATTAAGCGCTACCCACAGGGGCGTGTCACGAAACATTTGCATTCTTCATATATGACCCTTTTAATTCTCTCTCTCTATATATACAGGGCTTGAAGCTAACTTTTTATGTCGCCAGTCCAGCCGGACTGATGGGGTATAATTTCAACCAGTCCATAGAAAAATTCACCAGTCCAACAGAGTTTTCCAGAAATAATTAACAGATTTCGTTAATGTTATTTAAATGAAATTTAACTTAACATGCTCAGACAATATTGTAACACTTAAATGTGGGATTTATATTTGCGAATCAGATTCGTCTGATACCTACAGATCGAAGCATGCCAAATGTGTATAAAATTTATATTTTCCAAAATGATGCTTAAGAAAATGAACCAGTCCCATCGGACTGACTATAACAAATGTCAGTCAGTCCGCCAGACTTTTAACCAGTCACAGACTGACAGGCATATGTTAATTTCGAGCCCTGTATATATAGCCCCTTTTCGCTACCATGCTACTGCTAGATACCACAGGTGCTTGGGTTTTAACATATGAATACACATTTTTTACATTAGGTTTTTCGATCTGACAAAATTTGGTTTGGTCCGGTGTGTTCATTGATTACACAGGACCGAATGTCCTGTGTGGTCCAAAAAACTTTCGCATAGACTGGTATATGTGCGGATCCAGAAATTTCCCCAGGAAAGTGGGTTCCATTTACCTTTGCAATTTTCTTAGAGGTTCAATTGAAAGTTCTAACTAGATATTTTACAACTGGAAGTGCATAAAAATAGGCATATATCTCTTGAATACAGAATATCAGAACCATTATTTTGTCTCTGATTCCCTTCACTACAAGCATGAGTTCAATACATCGGTTCAACCTTGATTTTCTACTACCTCTCATCGCCACTTTAACAAGTGACCAGCTAACAAATTGATCTTTGCATGTATAATTTAACAAATGTTAATTTTGTGATGATGAAAAATAAGTATGTCACACGTCAAGAAAATGGGAGGGGGGGGGGGGATACATGTTGCTGCATGTACGTGTCTGGAGGTCGATGCATAAATTGTGATTATTTATATCATTTCATTGTGGTCAGTTGTTTTAATGAGTCGAAAAAATAAATCTCATGAAGTAAATATCCTTATACGTGTGTACGGTAGAGGAAATAAACTTTTTTTCATCTCAGCTACCAAACCTCCAAAATTTTATTTTTGGTACTAAGGCATTCACTTGCAACATTCTGAAAAATAACCTTCAAACCAGGCAGATTTTTTTGTATCAGAAATGAGTCGTCTTTAGCCATTACTAATTTGTATATAAGAGTTGCCCAAGTGACGCATAATTTTAGTAACAATGGAATGAGGATATTTCATTTAAAAGAAAAAGAGAAAATCAATGGTGTACAATATGATGATAAAGATTTTCCAAAATATCTATTGATGGCAGTCCTGATATATATACAATGGATCTTGTAAAAATAACACATTTTAAAAGAGGAAATTAGAATAAATATAATACGGTGCAGAATCATTGTCTTTATCATATATTCAATATTCGTATAGTGAATAAATTGTTACATGTTTACCCCCCCTTTTATTTTATTGTTTTAAGGATACAATGAGATCCATTTACAATCCTAGAATTAATTATTAAGTTGATCACGATCATTTTGATGTCATGCTGACAGTACATATTTTCTTAGAGATAAATACAATAATGAATTTTTCTGTCATAGTAAGTGGCTTGGTTGATTTTCACATGTGTGTGCATGCTAAACTAACCCTAAATCAGTGAGAGAGTGGAGGGGCTCTAACTGTGTTTTGCATCACGGGTCATGCCAAGGAATTGAAACTGGTAAACAGACATGAGCAATTGTTAATTTCAGATGCGGATAAACCTTAGGTTTGTATTTTCTGTTGCACAAAACAAAATTCTATTTTAAATATGCATGCAGCAATGGACATTTTAAAAAATCTTCCAGCCCTGACCACCAATCTTCAAAATATTGATACCTAATCTCACTGACCCTATCTAGAATTTTAGCACATGTATGCACACTAAGACACAGTCACACTGAGTTGACAGGATGAGGCTATAATTGGTGGTTAAATGTTTACATGTGAAAAGGCAACAGCTTAGATGAGCAATGTAGTCATTTGTACTTCTTGTTTTGATATACAAAACCTAGGTGAAGCCCTGTGAGTACAACTGTATAATTATGTTCCCCAAACAAAGTTTGGGAACATATTGTTTTTACTCTGTTTCTTATTAAGGTCTTCCGTTTCTAACGGAAGACCTTCTAGTGATTCTACTGTTTATTATTATTATTAGGGCTTTCCACCTTTCTGTGGAAAGACCTTTTGTTATTGTTCTGTTTATTATTATTATTATTATTATTATTATTATTTGTCTTCTTTTCTTTCCGCCGCGAGAAGCTCTTGACGTTTTAAGACTTATCGAAAAACAATTTAGACCATCATATTTGACATCTCGAAACATGCTCAGATCTCACCCTGCGTATTTAATCTTTGACCCCTAACGAACTGATGGAACTTTACGCAAAAAACCCTTGTTATCGGATCACCTCGAAAACCGCAAATGATAAGAGCATGAAACTTTCACTAAATTCTTTAGTCGATCAAGCTGAAGCGTTGTAGTGTTTACTTTTAAGTTTTCGGTGATCCCTAAAGGGAGTTAATGGCCCTGAAAGTTTACGATTTTTACGGAAAAATTCAAAACTCCTAAAATATAAGTCGTAGAAAGACGGAACCAACTGGAATGGAATACTTGACCTTTGACCTTGAAAATCAGGTCAAGGTCAAAGGTCAAGGTCATCCCCAAAGACCAGAAAATGGCACTTTTTATACTCTCTTTCCCGCTTCAGATAGCAGTGAAATACCATAGGGGTCAGCATGGAATTCTGGACGGGTCTCCGTATCATGAATGACAACTCTCAATTTGGACCCCTCTGCGAACCGTGGCGACGCGCGTTGAAAACCTTGTTATCGCTACTCCTCCAGAACCGAAAGTCGTAGAGACACGAAACTTTCGCTGAGGAGTTCCCAGTGAAACTCCCTTGCAGTGAGAAGTCAACCGAAGGGAACCGGAACCCCTTGAGCAGAGTTATTGCCCCTGCAAATCTCCGATATCGTTATTTCAGCTTCTAACTTGGACAGGAATAGCCCTAGAGACACGGGAGCACTTGCCACAAGACCGATGACCTTGACCTTCAAAAGGAGGTCAAGGTCAAAGGTCAAGGTCACACACCTCCCGGTGCGCGTCCGTGGTGGTCCACAATACAACACAACAGGACTTGCGGTCTCTCGGCACGTCCTCCTAAAAGCACACTATATCCATGCACATTGACGCCTGTCCTACGTTCAAACACACATCAAAACAACAAGAAAACCCTTAAAATTCCTTTATTTATGGTCTTTGGATGTTACGGCCTTTAAACAATGGCTTTCGTGGCCCTAAACACTTTATAAGTCACTTGGACTTCTTTGTCATTAAGCAAGTCAGTCTGGTGTAGTGGTAGAGAGTCTGTCGCCATGATGGAAGTTAAGCAACATTCATCGCGACGAGTAGTTGGATGGGTGACCGTCGGAAGTGGGTTTTTTTTTTTTTTTTTGACAATGATTTGAAAATTAATTTTCAAGAAAAAGCACTGAAAAGGTGGAAAGTCCTCTAATTGTTCGCGAACAATTAGGATTACTAGTTATTATTATTTTTTTTTTTTTTTTCCCTTTCGTCTCCTAGACCGTTGGATGGATTTTCCTGAAACTTTCACAGGTTATAGACAACGATGGTACCTCTAGGCATTTTTTTCATTTTTTCAAAATTCACTTCCGGTCGCAAGATATGTCCAATTTTCGTCTTTTTACAAAATATCTTGTCCAGCGTTTTTCTCAGAAGCGGTAAAAGATAGAGTCACCAAATTTTCAGAGTTAATAGATCTTACTTCGTAGGCGTGCAGTAAGGGGTTAAGAATGTCGGCTGTCACTTCCGGTTGTCACCGGAAGTGATTAAAGGAATCATGAATTTCAAACTTTTTTCTTTCAAATTGAAACCTATTTCGGTTTACTATATCTTGTTCTAATTCTCAAAAAATGTTGACCCCACCGGAAGTTGAATCTTCAACTTCCGGTTATATCAAATAAAGACTATTCATTATCTCATTTTTCAGTGCCATAAATCTCGGTCATGAAACTAGTTAATGAGTTGAGTTTTACATATATTATAGTCACTATAAATGTCTAAAGTAACGTCAAATATTTTTGTAAAATTTACTTCCGGTCGGCAAATACGGCTTATTAGCTGTTTTCGTTGTCCAGCGTTTTTCTCAGAAACGGTAAAAGATAGAGTCACCAAATTTTCAGAGTTGATAGATCTCACTTTGTAGGCGTGCAGTAGGGGGTTAAGAATGTTGGCCGTCACTTCCGGTCGTCACCGGATGTGATTGATGAATCATAAATTTCAAACTTTTTTCTTTGAAATTGAAACCTATATCGGTTTACTAGGTCTTGTTGTAATTTTCAAAAAATGTTGACCCCACCGGAAGTTGAAACTCCAACTTCCGGTTATATCAAAGAAAGATTATTCATTCTCTCATTTTTCAGTGCCATAAATCTCGGTCATAAAACAAGTTAATGATTTGAATTTTACGTATGTTAGAGACAATATAATTGTCTAGATTATATTTAAATATTTTTGTAAAATTCACTTCCGGTCGTGAGATATGGGGTGGACATATTCAAACCTTGTTTTTTCAGTTTCTCAATAATGAATACAGATAGACGTTTGAAACTTGTAGAGTTGATCAACTAGCATTAGTCCATTGTATACATGCATTCAATTTTTTCGTCCGTCACTTCCGGTCTATACCGGAAGTATTTGAAAAAATGTCGATTTTCCAATTTCTTCTAGTGATTTCTCAGAGATGGCTGGATATATTTTCTTGAAATTTTCAGGAATAATGTCTTATGAAATGACCTTGCTATAGGTATTTTTGTTTTACAAAATTCACTTCCGGTCGGAAAATATGGCCGGTTTTCTGTTTCTCAAAAGGAATTTTGTCCAGCACTTTTCTTGGAAAAGGTAAAATATAGGTTCATCATATATTCAGGAATGATCAATCTCCGTTTGTAAGAGTGCAGTAGGGGGTTGAACATGTCGACCGTCACTTCCTGTCGTCACCGGAAGTGATGGAAAGAATCGCAAATTTCAAACTTTTTCTTTTAAATTGAAACCTATACTAGTTTATCAACTCTCTTTCAAAGTGTCAAAAGAATATTGAGTCTGTCGGTGGTCAAAACGACTACTTCCGGTTTCTTGATAAAATATCTTTTTACTTTTCGTCTCTTTGTCCCCATAAATCTCGCTTATATTTGAAGTCTTTCATATGATTTTCACATGTCTTAATAAAAGTATCAACTTCTAGAATTTTGATAATTTTGTTTTTCAAAATTGACTTCCGGTCGGTAGTAACCTGCTACTTTTTCTTTCTTTAGTCTACTTGTTTTTGTTGAGAACTCTTTCAGATAGAGACGTGAAATTTTCAGGGAATATAGACAGTAAAGAATCGATGTCATTTATAGGAAAACGCATCTGAATAGTACTTCCGGTCGTCACCGGAAGTTACGAGAAAGGAGTAAAAAATTCGATAATATATTTCTCATTCATTGTTAAGGCACATTTTCTGATACATTTAAATGGTTTTCGTAGGAATAGAAAGCTCTTTACCGGAAGTGGTCTAACGGAAGACCTACTCATTACTAGTAATGAGTGTCTAGTTATTAGGGTCTTCCGTCTTCAGCGGAAGAACCTTCTATTATTCTATTGTTGATTTTTCACTTTTCTTATTAAGGTCTTCCGTCTCCTGCGGAAGACCTTACTATTATTGTTCGCGTTCTTCTTCTTCATTATTATTATTATTTTTATTATTATTATTATTATTATTATTATTTTCCTTGGTAGTACACGCGTTTTTCTCAGCCATTTCTCGATCGATTTTCATGAAATTTTCAGGAAAGATGTCTTTTGGTGACGAGACTTTGCTTGCAAAATTTCGTGCTTGACGTCACTTCCGGTCAGGAGTTATCTCTCTTTTAGTGACTTTTTGAAGGGCCTTGTTGTCCACACATCTCCTCCGTTAGTTTTGAAGCTAGAGTCTTGAAATTTCTACACAAGATAGAGTAAACATTTGAGAAGATTTGTGGGGGATTCGATTTTACCGGAGGCGATTTGCCTAAACGCTCGCCTGGACCTGAAAAAATGGATGCCAAAATTTTTCGCCGATTTCGGCGATTTTTGACCTTTGATCTCCAATATCTTTTTTCTTGCAAATATTTTGTTAAGACATGTAGAACAAAAGTTGTGCACATTTACGAGATCTTTTCGAAAATATCAAGATTTAGGGCCTAGCCCCTTAAATTAGGGATCTATAAGGGCTCAAAGTCTAGATCAAATATCTCAAAAATCGTTAATATTTTGGTATAAGTCAAAGAACAAAAAATGTTCATCTCAACAATCCAAATCTATTCATATAAAAATTTAGGTCATATGTTACGTAATAAGGGATTTTAAGGGCCAAAACCATAAATTTTTTACCTCTTGTATCTCGAAAACGACAAATATTTTGAAAAGCAATAAAGAACAAAAGTTGTTCAGAATGATGATCTGAACAATATGCATATTTCGTTTTTACCCTATGTGGCCCCGTTAGGGAGCTACAGTTTGGCCCCTAAAAATTACTTCTAGAAATAACTCGAGAACGGTAAAGAATTTCTAAATACTTGTTGAACAAAAAATGTTTGAAATGTCATGACCTTTCTTACGATATCAAGCAAAAGGGGCTGACCCTTTAAATTAGGGGCCCAGAAGGGTCCAAAGGTTGATGAGAATATCTCAGAAACTGTTAATATTTTGTAATAAGTCATTGAAGCGGAAATGTTCATCTAAACGAGCTTGTTCTTATCAAATCAAAAAGTAGGTCATATGTTACGTAATAAGGGATTTTAAGGGCCAAAATCATAAATAATTGACGCCTCATATCTTGAAAACGACAAATATTTTGAAAAGCATTATTGAACAAAAGTTGTTCAGAATGATAATCTAAACAATATGTACATTTTGTTTTTTCCCCATGTGGCCCCGTTAGGGAGCTACAGTTTGGCCCCTAAATATTTCTTGTAGAGATAACTCGAGAACGGTAAAGAATTTCTAAATACTTGTTGAGCAAAAAATGTTTAAAATGACAAGGCCTTTCTTACGATATCAAGCAAAACGGGCTGGCCCTTTAAATTAGGGGTTCAGAAGGGTCCAAATGTTTTTGAGAATATCTCAGAAACTATTAATATTTTATAATAAGTTGTAGAAGCGGAAATGTTCATCTCAACGAGCTTGATCTTATCAAATCAAAAAGTAGGTCATATGTTACGTAATTAGAG
>NC_079168.1:48082932-48117932 GCF_947568905.1 Ostrea edulis | reverse complement strand
TTTTCTGCTTGTTCTCGTGTTTGTTCATTCTGAAAACTTGGTAACAGTGATGTAATCAATGAATGCTACTATTCTATATTTTTTTGCCCTAAAATATGAAATATTACTATTTATCTACTTTATACCATAGATCAAAATGGTTGGGTTCAAAAACAAAAATTTGAACTAGGCCTTATAGCTGTATACTTCTACATACAAACTAAAATCAGCAACCAGTTGGGCATTCCAGTTCAAGTTACACAGACCTTAATTTTATAATATTAGAACGCTGGGCAGTATTGCGTGTATCATATCAGAAAGAAAGAATGCTCACCACAGTGTTGTCAATGGACTGGACTCCCATGATGCAGTAGAAGTGGATGCAGCCATTTTTGCTGCTGATAAATTTTCTGCAAAGTCCAAGTAAGTTTAGAAGTGATTTCATAATCATTTAAAAAAATTTGTCATCTAATATTAAACCTGTGAATAAAATGGGAAATATGCATATAATGAATTTATACTAGGAAATGCTGTTGGATTTCATAAGTAATGAAGCAGCAGCAAAATATTATTGAAACACCCCCCCCCTCCCCTCTGATTTTAATGTATTTTTTAAATTTTATTTTAGAGTTTTTGCAGCAAATATATGTAGTAAGATAGCAGAGATGATTGAGGACATTGCCACACCAGTGCACCTCAAACTTCAGCTGATACCAATTATGAAAAATATGTATCATGACAGCTCTACTGCTGCCAAGGTAGTTAGATATACACATATTACTATAAGTAGAAATGTTTCTACATCTGTTTAATGTATTTCAATCGTATCAAAATTGCCAGTTGCTGTTTTTAATACTATTCAGAGTTTTTTTTCTAGGTTCCAGATTATAATATATTATCTTTCAATAGGCAAGAGGCATCTGTCTTCATTTGTTATTCACATTCCCAGCTGAAAAATTTGTGACTTTGACCTTGGAGACCTTGACCCATTTAGCATTGAGGTCACTAGCGGATGTACACAGTCAGATAGAGCTTTTGATACATTACCTGAAGACAGATCCAAGAAATAGTGTGAAATTAATGTCCCTGAGAAGCCTCAACATGCTGGGAAGAAAATCTCCTCAGCTTTGGAAGTACAACTCAGTAGAAGTAAGACCTGTTGACAAGTTACTAAGAGAGAGAGAGAGAGAGGTGGGGGAGATTCTAATTATGTCTCCCCTCTTTCAGGGGGAGACATATTGTTTTTAGCTCACCTGAACCGAAGGTTCAAGTGAGCTTTTCTGATCACATTTTGTCCGGCGTCCGTCTGTCTGTAAACTTTTCACATTTTCATCTTCTTCTCATGAACCACTGGGCCAATTTCAACCAAACATGGCCAAAAGCATCCTTGGGTGAAGGGCTTTCAAGTTTGTTCAAATGAAGGGCCATGTCCCTTTCAAAGGGGAGATAATCACAAAAATGCAAAAATAGGGTGGGGTCATTTAAAAATCTTCTTCTCAAGAACCACTGGGCCAGAAGAGCTGAAATTTACCTGAAAGCTTCCTGACATAGTGCAGATTCAAGTTTGTTCAAATCATGGCCCCCGGGGGTAGGATGGGGCCACAAGGGGGGATCAAAGTTTTACATACAAATATATAGGGAAAAACTTTAAAAATCTTCTTCTCAAGAACCACTAAGCCAGAAAAGCTGAGATTTACATGAAAGATTCCTGACATAATGCAGATTCAAGTTTGTTCAAATCATGGGCTCCGGGGATTGGATGGGGCCACAATAGGGGATCAAAGTTTTACATACAAATATATAGGGAAAAACTTTAAAAATCTTCTTCTCAAGAACCACTAAGCCAGAAAAACTGAGATTTACATGAAAGATTCCTGACATAATGCAGATTCAAGTTTGTTCAAATCATGGGCTCCGGGGGTTGGATGGGGCCACAATAGGGGATCAAAGTTTTACATACAAATATATAGGGAAAAACTTTAAAAATGGGTCAAAGACTCAATTGGCCGGGTTGCAATATTTAGAGTAAATAATTTGGGTAGGGATTTATTTGGTGGTAGTTATCTGGAGGACTGTTATGATTTGTTATGGCCTTAGTGTTGAAGGAGGCAGAATTGTAAAGTAAACAAGAGGTACTGTGAGCAATGCTCACTAAGAATACCCCCCGCTTACCCCAATCTCCCAAAGGGTGTTGGTAATAGGTATAAACTACCTCTTTTCTGAGTGTAAAAAACAAATGGCATGACAAACCGAACCATATTGCTACTTCGATGTCCAGTGCGCGTGACCTTTGACCTTTTGACCCCAAAATCGATAGGGAACATCTTCATCCCATGGGTAGTCCATATGTAGGATATGGTGACTGTAGGTGGAAAGGATAACGCTTTAGAGCCCGGAAACCATATTGCTACTTCAATGTCCAGTGCGTTTGACCTTTGACCTTTTGACCCCAAAATCGATAGGGAACATCTTCATCCCATGGGTAGTCCATATGTATGATATGGTGACTGTAGGTGGAAAGGATAACGCTTTAGAGCCCGGAAACCATATTGCTACTTCAATGTCCAGTGTGCTTGACCTTTGACCTTTTGACTCCAAAATCAATAGGGAACATCTTCATCCCATGGGTAGTCCATATGTATGATATGGTGACGGTAGGTGGAAAGGATAACGCTTTAGAGCCCGGAAACCAAATTGCTACTTCGATGTCCAGTGTGCTTGACCTTTGACCTTTTGACCCCAAAATCGATAGGAAACATCTTCATCCCATGGGTAGTCCATATATATGATATGGTGATGGTAGGTGGAAAGGATAATGCTTTAGAGCCCGGAAACCATTGCGTCTACAGACGGACGGACGGACGGACAACCTGATTCCACAAGGAGGATCAAAGTTTTACATACAAATATATAGTTAAAATCTTTTTCTCAATAACCACTGAGTCAGAAAAGCTGATATTTACAAGAAAACTTTCTGACGTAGTGCCCAGATTCAAGTTTGTTCAAATCATGGCCCCCGGGGGGTAGGATGGGGCCACAAGTGGGGGGGGGGGGGGGGGGGGGGGTGTCAAAGTTTTACATACAAATATAGGAAAAAGCTTTAAAAATCTTCTTCTCAAGAACCATTGGGCCAAAGAAGTTGACATTTACATGAAAGCTTTCTGACATAGTGTAGATTCAAGTTTGCAAAGGGTAGTTTGGGCCATAATAGGGACTAAGGTTTTACATGCAAATATATATGGAAAGTCTTCAGATATGGGCCAAGGTGACTCAGGTGAGCGATGTGGCCCATGGACCTCTTGTTGTACTTTCGGTCCGTCTGTCTGTCACAAAATCTTGTGAACATTTCTCCTCCTATATGGGTTATCAGATAGACTTGAAACTTTGTATAATGCTTCATTGCCATTTGTAGATGTGCATATTGTAGGGACAGGAGGATCCGGTTATTTTCCTAAAAGTTATAGTGGATCTAAGAGGGATGGAGGATGTAAAATAGCTTGTGAACGCTTCTTCTCCTATATGGCTTATCCGATAGACCTGAAATTTTGTACAATACTTCAATGCCATTTTCAGACATGCATATTATAGGGACAGGAGGATCCAATTGTTTTCCTTAAAGTTATTGTGGATCTTAGGGGTGGAGGGTATAAAATAGTTTGTGAACATTTCTCCTATTTGGCTTATGGGAGTTCATAATGTCTATGTTCCTGCTCATGCTTTCTCCTCTATACCATGCAGTACATTAAGGGGAGGAGGTTTCATTTGGAGCACTTCCAGTTTGGGCAGCTGGGGAGACATTTGTTTTTCATAAAAACGATCTCTAGTTTCTCACTATTTCGTTGTGTATTGCAGGAGTTGCTGACCTTTGCTATTACCTGTCCTTCCTTCCTTCATAAGTGGGGGAGTATCCAAGTTCTGGCCACCCTGTCCTCATCCTTTGCCTTCCAGATGTTTCTTCACAGAGACAGTATGAACAATTTGTCATGCCTACATGAATACAAAAATAATTCAAGTGTAGAATTTTGAAAGAGTTCAATAGTTGTTTCTCAAGCATTAAAAATAAACTGTTTTTTTGTTTGTTTGTTTTTTTGGTAGTGACAGTATCGGACATTCAGAAAGTATTGGAAGTTTGTAATATCTGCTATCAGACCCAGAATGCTGCCCTCTCCAGTAAAGCCATAGAATTCTATACCAATGTAGCTGTGGCATATAAGAAGAGCAGTATGTTTTTATAGAACTAAATTTTCTCAAGACACAAAGACTGATTCTTATACTTGTTTATGAAATAAAAGACTGGAATCCAGTTTTCGAAAATTTGATCATTTTTGGTCCACTGTAGGATTTATAATGAACAGTATAGGTAGTCAGATCATATTCACTGTCCTTCAGAAGCATGTATGATAGAAGTGGAACAGGACTTGATAGAGGGTGCAAGGCTAGCCATAACTACACAGATTTGTATCTCAGTATGGAGCGACGAACTGAAAGACAAGCAAGCTTTACAGGTAAACATTAAGTCTCCAGTCTAATTAATCATCACAGTTTATTGCCACAAATTGAAGCAAGTTGTAGGAGCTACAGGTGCTTGGAAAAGGTGCAGTACATGTAACTTGGAAAAGGTGTGAGTACATGTAACTTGGAAAGGATAGGAGAATGTATGTACAGGTGTGTGGATATCACTCTGTATGGATACTGTATGTGTCTGTGTATATTACTAAGTGTTTACTTATTTGAGCAGAATTCAGCAGTTTTAAGTGATGAACTACACTGTATTTAGCACAGTTTGAATAAACTAGTGCTATCTTGACTGTACTACAAATGTTTGTTAACTCAGCAGTATTTTACTATGGTAATAATTGAATGCTTTATGGTAGGACTTTCATATTTCACATGTGTATTCCTTGTGAGACCTTTCTTTTGGTACCAAAATTTGTGACCTTTATTTACCTTTGGGTTTGACTTTCTTTTGAAAAAATTTAACCTTTGCCGTAGTTTTTGAATGGTTGGTGATAGGGCTTTCATATTTCTCATGTTTATTGATTTTGACAAGCAAAATATTTGACCTCTTGACCTTGGAGTTTTACCTTTCCCAGAACTGTTGAAGTTTGACCTTTGCCTGAACTGTTGAATGGTTAGTGCTATGGCTTTCATATTTCACATGTGCATTCCCTGTGAAAAGACCTTTCTTTTGGTGCCAATAATTTTTGACTTCATGACCTTGGAGTTTAGCCATACAGGTTCATCAGTGTTTCATAAAGATATCTTGTTTGTGAATTAATACTCGAAGAACTGATCAAAGGCACTAAATTATAAATTCCAGTAGTCTAAGTGTGCATAAAGCACCTGATAGTAGACCTGTTTTGTGGTGTTTGTTTTTGTTTTGTTTGGTAGCTGTCTTGTTTTGGGGTGTGATTTTTGTTTTGTATTTTACCTTGATTTTGTATTTCTTGTTTGATTTATGATGTTTCTTTTCTTTTTGTTTTTAGCTTTGTCTCAAATGTCTTGTGAATCTTGTGAAAACCTATCCTGATACAGGAGAAATCTTTGTCATGGAATTAACACAACTTCTTGAATCAGCATCAGGTAAGTAAATGGGAGTTTCTGTGTGTGGTATACTATGATTTATGTGTTTTGAAAATCTCACTGCAATGATTACCCCTTTGAATCATGTGATTTGCTTAAAAATGATGGAGATTACCCAAAGGTGATCTTAAAAAATGTCATCAATATGGTACTTCATTGAAAAACCTGTAGATAAAATGAAGAGTTTGAGAAGTACCACAAACAATTTTGATAACCAGACAAGTTTTGTTTTCGTTCATTTTGTTGTTGTTGATAATTGCTTGATTTGAAAGAAAAGAAGCTAAATATAAAGTCACAATGCACTGTTTACGTCAACTGCATTATATCTCCCACATTAAATGAATAGGCAAGTCAAATGTCTAAAGTCATGTTGCAAGATGTTAAGGGTCTTTGCTTGTCTCAATAATTACACTGTGAAATATATTATTTCATTAACAAAGGTGTTTGATATTATATGGCACTGATATAAAAGTTGAAATAAAGTGTCAGATTGTACATGCATTTCATATTTAATTAAGATGTACAAGTTTTATTTGAAGTACCAATGATTCTGTATCAAAGTGTGCCTTGTTTGTTTAGATGCAAACTCAGTGAAAGTGTGCGAATGTCTAGCTGCCTTAGGGTCTATTAACAATCAGCTGATTGAAGAAAACCTTGGTCAACTGCTGCAGGTTTTTCAGAGTTTATCATCAAAAGCTCCAACAAAACATCAGCTACAGGTAAAAAAGAAAGTTGCAGCTAATCTTACTATATCTGTCATGTAACTGGAGTTCAGAATTCCTCAAACCCAATGTCCAGGGCTTACTGATTCCAAATTTAGATTTGACAATTAGGAACACAGCAAGTCCAAGTGACTTACCTTTAATTGAATAACAATTGAAAATATAGGTGTCAGTTCTAGAATAAAATGAAAATAATTGACTATAATTTCATGGAAGTGCTTATTTTTGTTTACTTTGGCACAATTGTAATGAAAAGACAGAATTTCACAATTAATCTAAGGGGGTCATCCATAATTGTCAACCATTTTCCAAAGTGTGCAAAAAGCACGCTCGGGGGGAGGGGGGTAAAAATCGACAATTTTACCGTACGCTCTTTTTTTTCTCTTGGTAGTTTTAGACAGGTCAAACTTATAAACTGAATAAATCATCAATGTTCTGGACAATGATTTATTACTATTTATTCCAGTACCTTACAAAACAGGGGAAAAAAGTTGCTATGTAACACTGTAACAGTCCTGGACTCTTATAAATTTTCAATTATGAACAAAATACTGGAACCAATACCCGAGAGCATTTAAAGCAAACTCATAGTTTGTTTGAAAACTGAATCTGAAACCTCAGTTTGAAAAAAATACAAATATGAAACTATTAAAAAAAAAATTCAGTCACCCGAGTCAACATAACCAGGTAGTTTATAGTTGTTAAAAATAAATTACAGCATGTGCAGGGGATGGATAAATACATGTAGCAATATTTGCTTGTTTCCATATCCTTATGTTGTATTTTTATATGATTTATGGTTGTAATATATATGTTGGTTATGAATAAAATATTGAGTATTAAAGGTAAACTAATAAAATTACGGAAAGTGATTGCATTTTGGTGCAGTAAATGATTTTACCTAATGAATTTGCATATCAAACACATGTATGAAAACCAAATTGAAAAAAAAAAATATATAAATTCAAGTTTCTACTATCTAGAATCCTTCTATACATGTTTTTTTTTTTTTTTTATTAAATTTCATTCCCTATTTAACAAGAGAAAAAAAAGCATTTTTAATACTCCACTGTTAATGCTGATAGTTTGTCTTAATAAGTTTATAAATGCACATTTAAAATACAAAAGTGTAATGCCTATATAAAAAAAAAGACGACAAGATAAGAGAGAGACATCTTTATTTTTTTCCATAAAAACAAAAATCTATTATGTACACAAGATTTGCACATTTATAAAACATTATATCATTCATATATAACAAGAAATAGGTGTACCAATATTAAAGAACTCATTGTTTGAACTAAATTGCTCATTAACTTGATTGTCGATCTTCTTGTTGGGAATTTGAAAATGGTTGATGTACAGTTTTTGAGGGGGGAGTGGGGGGTCTCAAAAAGTGTGCTTTTTGCACACTTTGGAAAATGGTTGACAATTATGGATGACCCCTAACTAATTTACAGTATTACAAATTTTGAAATTGATAATATTCGGTGTTGACTTGGACATTTCTTACTCAAGTTTGCTAGCAAAAAATTAAGTGGGGGTGGGGTGGGGTGGGGGTGGGGGCTAATATCAAAACGTTTTGATATAATTTGAGAAGAGAAAAATGCATAATTTGTTTTCTATTTTCAGTGCTGTTTATATCTTGGGACTGTCTTCTTCCAAGTAGCTAGAGGAGATCCCATCCCTTCAAATGTTCAGATTATGATACGTCAATATGTTTCAAAGGCCGTGGAGGACTGGTTTGGTTACAGACTTGGTAGACAGGGAATGCGATATGGACAGTTTGGTGTGGTGTCAGAGATATTTCACAGTTTGTCACAACATGTATGACAACAGAGTACTTTATTCTCTTATACAATTTTGTAAATTGAAAATAATTAGCTTTTTCATTTTCATCAAGTTTTTTAAATGTTCTTTTCCATTAAAAAATTCATAGATAAGAAAAGCATTTAAGTTGATGTAAATTTTGTTTGTTTTCCCCTTTGCAATCCACTATATTGACCTATGGGTACTGTAGGTCAGTAAGTTAAAAAAAATATTGTTTGGTAAACATCATCAGTAGTGATATTCAAAGAACATATAACATTTATTCTGTTTTGACTAAACGAATATACTGTACATTTTATGAAGGACATATCATCTCAGTGAATTATTCTAGGAAAGACTTTTACTCTGAAATAAAAAACAGTATTTCATGAGAGAACTCCCATAGCAATAAATTTGTTTGAGTCAACTGTTGATTCTCCCAGGTTGCTTCAGAACATAACTACTTTTGGCTGACCAGTTTACATGGAATCTGTGCGGCAGAAGCCTGCGTAGACAAATCCGAAACCAACATGAAGACTGTGATGTCACAGATTGCAGAAATGCTGGTTTTATATCAAAAGGCATTGGTGTCATTAAAGGTTTGTGCAATTTAGTGATATATATAGGAAGGAAACTATTACACTAGTACAGTGTTTGTAGAATCTATGCATTAGTATCTCCAAATGGAGCATTCTATCACAACAGGGCATATTTTAAAGAAACGCAACATTGGCTGCATTTTTCTTCACTCAAACATATACATGTATGTGTACCGTTAAAACATCATCCTGCCAACTCAATTTCAAGGGATGATGAATTGAAGAGGTTTGCACCTGAGTTTTGTAATATTGTCAATTTTTCTGAAAGTATATTTTGAATTTCTACAATGAAAGGGAATTATAAAATTAAAAAGAGAAACTGGGGTTATTATGCTTGAGATACAGTGTGTTAAACTTGACCTTTTTGCACTTGAAATTTATAACTTATTTGCATAAACTAGTTTTGTCTTTTGGTATCAACAAAACATGAGCAATACAAATCAATCATTATATCAAATCAATATATACATGTATATAAAAAGCACTCAAAATGACCAACGTCAGGAACAACAGTGAATTGTCAAATTTTCGGGACGACCTGTCCCTTCTTCAGGACGATAGAATATTTACATAGAAAAGAAAACTAAATTAAAAAGGAAACTAAAACTACAACTAAACTACAAAAGCTGATAACAAACAAAACGTCTACATATTAAAATCATGTAATATGTGACAATAGAAAAGTCTGTTCCCATCGAGCGTCAAGACTAAACTCAACTAATCAGTCCTACGCTGGATCAAGTAAAAAACAAAGAACGAGTTAACTAATCAGTATCCTTAAGCGGTATGTTAACTCGTTCTAATGACTGCTTATAATGAGTATTTCGTACTTAGAGATGTATAGCTATATAGCTAGATATACACATGTATATTAAATCACAAATATGTTATTCAATTTGTTCTTTATTTTTCATTATTTTTACTGTCAATTTTAGCTTGTATTGCTTTATGAATCAGTGTTCTGTTTGGAAAAATATATTAACCAAATTAATGAATACAGATTTTGAATTAGTTCCAGATCTCTGATACTTGAATCTTAAATTACAAACTTAAAATGCAGTTGTAAATGTTGACGATATATTGAATTAAACAGAAACTTTAAAATCATTGAGATCTAAAGCTGAGGAGCTAATTTCCTCAATACCACTTAATAATAAGTCGTTACCGTGGAACTAAGTAGTAGAGATTGTAATACATGTACTGCAAGGATATGTAAATGTCCAGAATTGAATAATTTATTTATTCAAATCGCTTAATTTGAATTTTAGGCATCTTCCACCAGTGTGGGTACCATGCTGTTCCAGTGTGAGTTTGTCCGCCTGAGGATTTGGCTCCTACAGACACACCAACAACTGGTACACACCTGCAACACCTTCAGAACCTGTCCCCCACCCGCTATTGCCACTGCCATGGCTGTCTCCAGCAGACATGAAATATCTCGGGTTAGCCAGATACTGAACCAGGTCAGGAAGTAGTGGTGCATGCAATAAAAAAAAAAAAATGAAATTCTGGTACCTGTATCACCATGTCAAACAAAAACATCATATCCTTCCTCTTACAGCTCGGGAAGTGTCTGAAGGAGTATGAGCATCTGAGTGAGAAGTTTGCAGATCTCTACCAGTCAGCTTTTGATGCAGATAGTTACACTCTACACACAATTCTACTGTATCCTTAAATCAAGGCTGTAAAAGGATATATCTCCTTCCTCCCATTTTCTTTTTGCCCTTATCCAAAATGGGCAATTTTAAAACTGAGCAAATATAAATTCCTCCATTGCTTTAAATAGCATGAAATAACTTTGGCCTAATTTTAGATCTGGACAAAATCATTTTCCAATGTGGATGGACCAAAATAACACAGGGAAAAATTTACTTGTACACAACAGTCACTGAATGCCTCTGTCATGAAGGCTGTTTTTGTTTTTGTTGTTTGGTCTTGTTTCTGATGTTTACATGTGTTTCTTTGAACAAGATTACACATAAACTACAGCTTGGATTTCATTCAAATTTTCTCAGTAGATAGATTTATGATTGACAGAAGGTGGTAAAATTTTGGAAGAAATCTGAGCATGTTCTCATTTGCAAAGAAAAATATTGGAGAGCCTCTCCGTAAGTTGCGGTCACTATACCCTTTTGTTACACAGTTGTGTATGGGCCAGTATTAGATACTGAACTAACATCCTTCAGAGAGCAAGATACCAGATGGGTAGCTTCTTTGAAGGCTCTTTGGCTGCAAATATCCTATTAGCATATTTTCGCTAAGTGTTACAAACTTAGAAATAGCAAGACTTTACATTGTGTTTGTACATGTAATATTTTTTTCTTAAGTTGAAATGCAGATTGCAGCAGAGTTGTGAAGTTATCAAATCCTGCATTCTTACATTCATTCGAAGCAGCCATGCCAGGTAAACAAGACTTATAAACTGGAAGCATTGGTATGCAACTTTATTTACCAGCATTGAGAAGTTTAATACTTGTATGTTTTAATAATGATAATGTGTATTTTTTTCTCCAGGTATTTGCAGTTTGGGGCATTGGCAACCACTGACAAAGACCCATTAACTATCACAATTCAGGCTATCCAGCGAGATCTCAACAGCATCATTCAAAATCACAGCAGTGAAGGACTGACACATCTGGTAGGCTGAATAATAGCAAACTTGTATACATTGTCCAAATTTCCATTGGTACATCTGTAAATTGTTATATAAGCTATGCAAACAGGATTTGGTGTACCTGTCTTAATATCAAACTGAGTTCATGTTGTTCAGAACAAAGAAATCAAAACAGTGGATAGTTTATATGAAGTGTAATAATGCTTAAGGAATGTTAACCCGGTCACATTTTGACAGTGCAGGTTTCAATAATGCATCTCCAGTCAAATATGCTTTGAGATACTGACTCTGTTGATAGGTATCAGTTTTTGCTTTCAGCACGTTGACTTCCTGTGTCAGTCTGTCAGAAAATTAGTACAGACTCCATTTACTTATCCAAGATTCTTCTTCCAAATGCTGCAGGCCACCATTATTAAGGTATCTTCATGTAAATCCAGAAATAATCACTTCAGCAAATTACAGTAGCACTATAATGTGGAAACATTTTTTTTGTGCCCCCAAGATCCGGGGGGGGGGGGGCATATTGTTTTTGTCCTGTCTGTCATTATATAGGAATCACTCTGTCTGTCTGTCCGTCCGTCTGTCTGTCTGTGCAGATTCGTGTCCGGGCCATAACTTCTTTCTTTTTTGACTTAGGCATACCATATTTGGCACACAGGTGGATCACCTTGAGACGATGTGTCAAGTACCTTCATGACCTCTATATAACCTTGACCCTTGACCTCAAGGTCAAAATTAAAGGTTTTTACAATGGATTCGTGTCAGGGCCATGACTTCTTTGTTCTTTGACATAGGCATACCATATTTGACACATGAGTGTATCACCATGAGACGATATGTCGGGTACCTTCATGACCGCTATATGACCTTGAACTTTGACCTCAAGGTCAAAATTGATTATAGGGTTTTGACATAGTCATACCATAAGACTAACCTTGCTAATAACTTTTGAACAGTAAGTGATAGAGCATTGATATTTCACATGAGTATTCCTTGTGACAAGACCTTTCCGTGGGTACCAACATTTTTGACCCTGTGACCTTGACCTTGGAGTTTGACCTACTTTTTGAAAAATTTCAGGTTAAACATTTTTTCTGTGTTAGTCAAATAAGGGAAAAGACCCAAACCTTTTAAGTTTAAGGAATAAATGCCTCATGTTTATATTATATCAAGCTTGGGTATTTTGTTTTTCATTTTTTGCATATAAATCAAAATTTATTAGTTAAGCTATGTGTTTTTGATATTGTATTTTACAGTTGGCAATTTCCCCCCAGCAACCCTCATCTCTTGACCCTGTTCAAGTACATAACGAAACTCAACTAACCGTGAAAGTTGAGGGCATTGTTCAACATGGAAGACATCGGGATTTGTTCCGCAAAGTTGCCAAAGTCCAAATATCTGTCAGTTCTGAACTAGTAAACAAACTTTCCCACTATACAGATCAAAAAGTAAGTATTAAGTTTTAGCACTATGACTCTGTATATGACTAGAGATTAGTGATCATCCTGTGCAGATTTATTTCAACTAAAACTCTTCTTTTGAGATGTATAAATATTATGAGAGTTTTACCAGAAAATTGTAGACATTGTGATCTGTACAAATAGTAATAAGTGGATTTATTACAAGCTTTCAGTGTTTCGAAAACCTCTTGAAAAGTATGCACAGAAAGTTTCAGGATAATATAGCTTGATATAAAATTGTTATTGAAAGAAATCACAGCTCTAAGTATGTCTTCATGATGCAAAACTCTCACAACATACAGTATCTATGGTTTTCCAAAGCATTTTGACCTTTAGGTCACTCGAGTTAAAAATTCATTATCATCCTTAAATTTTGATCGAATAAGAAAAATTAAAACATGGCTGTGACATCATGCCTTTATTCGTTTACTTGTAGCAGTCCGGTAATAATGTGTGTTGTGTTGTTATCATGGCAATGTTTTCAGTACAATATATTTCTTATACAGTTCTATGTGTAAAATTATCAGGCTGTTTTCAGCACTAGCAGGCCTCAAAATTGTCTGATAATTTTACATATAGAACGGTATGAGGCATATTTTCTCTCTATCAGAGGAATACATGTAGATATGTCTTAATGATGGATGACAGTGAATGAATATGAAATTGATTCAGCACAAGTTTTAAAGCCTTTAGAACTTGCCCCAGAGCTGTCCAAGGCATAGATGTACTTAAAACATTGTCAATTAATTTTTCATTAGTTGATTTACCTGAGACAGTCCGATTTTGAAGGATATCAGTACTGAGTCTGATATTGCAATGGATATCAAGACTGCTCACTGATATCAGATGACCAAAAGTAAATTCTTATAGACTAGATTAACAAAGGAATGACATCACAGCACATTTAATTAATGTTAGGGTATTTAAAATTTGCTTTACTTAGGAGAGTACATTATGAATATAATGTGTTGTTTACATGCTACCAACCACATTTAACATAATGGAAATCATGTATTAAGTAGGATATTAGCCTCAACCTGTCCATTCTGAAAGAGAAAGAACTTAAGTAGACTTCAATCAGTTTTTTCTCTCACAGAATGGGCAGTTTTTTTTATTTATATCCTTTACTTAAATCCAGTTTGTGCTCTAACGACAATGTAAACAGGATCTTATATTATAATATACATAGCAATATGCTACAATAAGTAGGCTTTGCATGGATTACCATTGATAATGGAAAGTGGGTCATCTTTGATAAAATCTTCTTATTCTGCTGATGCTTCTCTCATGCAAATTTTTTGTTGTTGTTTTCATTGTATAATTCCATGATCATTACACTTGGAATACAAATTCAGAATATTCCCAAATTTACCATTTTTGTTAGATATCTTAATAAGCTGTCATACATTTGAAAGACACTATATACAAATTCTTTTAAAAAGTGTTAGTGATATAAAATTTCACACAGTCTAAAATAAATGATTCTGTATAAATTTTGTTTTTGGTACAGAATATTTTTCTCATTCATGGCAGTCAACTGTTTTCTTTTTAGTGCACAGTGGAATGTGTAGTGAATGCTTACCAAGTCATACCATAAAATAACATAGATGGATGTCCCAAAATTTTACGTTAATCACAAATGGTGTCTTGTATATAGGCCTGTTTCACTTAACTTCAATTTTCACTATTTTCACTGTTGGACATCAAAACCATGAATTTAAAATGGCCATTACTAGGAGTTAAATTAAAGCTGTATACTACAGTGTATAAACTTGAATAAAATGCATTCACTAGTTTATATGTAGATTGGAATGTATAAGCTTTTACATAAGCATTGAGTTCCAACAACACCCGATACTTATAAGTGTCGGATCCACAGCATGGATACAAGGTCAAATACAAGAATTATACAAAGCACTAAATTGACCCTCCGATGCTGTAAATTTACCAATGACACGAATAATTAGATTGTCAAATTTTCGAGACGACCTGTACCTTCCTCAGGACATATGAAAAGGTTTACCTAAGATGGCTAAAGATATACAAGGGGGAAAACCCACTGCAAATTACATATTTATATTTTTGGCTAGCTAATTTGGGTAGGGAATTGGGACATGTCCTGTTCGTCCAATGTAGTAATGTCAGACTTAATCTCAGGTAGGACAAGTTAACTAATTATGTTAATAAGAGCAAAAGTCAACTTGTACCCGGTGAGATTCTCTTGTTACTGTACACTAAGAAAAAATAAAATGATAAAAGTAAATAAAAGTGTCTTTAAAAATTTATTAAATGATGAATGAAAGAATTTTTCGAAAAATTAAAAAATGAATGAAAATATTTGATAAAAAATGTGAACCAACTCAAGAAACAGAATTAGGAGCTTAGAAAGCCATCAGGTATTCCCATACTGATCCTATTTAGGGTAGAAAAATAAAATAAACTATTATAGAATAACAGAAAATAAATCCCTGTTTACTAGTTTCACATGCTTATTTAGAAGGCTATGTACTGGTTTACAGGAGTGTGTATGGTCTAGTTTTCAAATGCTTTACTTTAATACTTACACCTTTCGTGCTAGAATCATTTACTTTTTGTAGCACTGGATATATATATATATATATATATATATATATATATATATATATATATACATACATACATACATATATATATATATATATATATATATATATATATATATATGCACACTCACATGCATGCACACACACAAGGCTTAAAGTAGCGAGGTAATTTATTCACTTATGTGATCTCTACTTTGAGACATGCGTAAATTATTAAACTAACACAACTTACGTGCACATGTTTAAGTGTGTTGTATGCACATTTACACTCTCGTTTTACCTATTTAAACAGGTTTTTTTGTTCGTGATTGTTTCAGAGTTCACTGGTAAACAGCAATGACATGAGTCAAAGTGTCGAGCCACATAATGACTATTTCTCTGTCAACTTCCTGTTGACCTTCCCTGTCACAGGATCACACACAGTTCATATTCGAGCAGACGTCATTGATGAAAATGAGACTTTATGGAAGACAGGCCCCACTTCCTCATTGCTTGTGAAATCTTATGATGACTCCATCAACAAGAAACATCAAAGCAAACCTATCAGAACATCATTTGGTCAAATGCCGTCAAGTGTTGCTACTTCTAGTACTAATAACCAATAAATATCAGTTACTATGAAAAGTTGTTGTTCTTCGTTAACTTTATACCAGTTTGACGTCTGTTCTCAAGCATCGTCTGTCGTGCGTTAACAATTGAATATTTTTAACTTGATGACTACTATTCCAATTCTTTTCAAATTTGGTATGAAGCATCTTTGGAACAAGGGGGACATAAATTGTAAATTTCAGGACTCTTGCACCCCTGGGACCTACATCTTAAGGAGAAGATGACCCCTATTGATTTTGAGTCACATGGTGAAGGGCCAAGGGTTAAACTGGACATAGTAATATATTGTCTCCTGTTTTTTTTAAGATTTGCTTGATTATGTCCCCCTTCAAAGAAGAGGGGCATATTGCTTTGCACCTGTCGGTCGGTATGTCTGCCGATCGGTCGGTAGACCACATGTTGTCCTCTCAATATATTGAGAACCATTCACTTGATCATAATGATATTTCATATGTGGGTTGGATATGAGTAGAAGAGGACCCCCTATTGATTTCAAGGTCACATAGTCAAAGGTTGAACTGGACTAATATATTGTCTCCTATATTTTAAGAATTATTTGCTTGATTGACACCAAACTTGATATACTGGTACAGCATAAGGAGTAGATGACCCCAATTGATTTTTAGATCACATGGTTAATCCACTCCTGACATAGGAAGATATTGTCTGCTCAATATTTTGAATTGGTGATACTTCTATCAATTATATGATGCATGTGTATAACCCTTTTCAATTTTGCACTAGGGGGGCATATATGATTTACAAACATCTCTTGTTTCTAGATTTCATAGCCCCTGGGAGTAGTGATACTTTTAACTACTACTCAGGTGACTGATAAGGCCTGTGGGCCTCTTGTTAACTTCCTCTTGATAAGTACCATTCCAATTCCTTTCAATATTGGTATATGAAGATTCTTTGGGGCAAGGGGGACATAAATTGTCAATTTCAGGACTATTGGGGCCTTAGGGATGGGTTTGACAAATTTTCAAAAATCTTCTCTACAACCACAAATGTGTAAGAAAAACTACATACATTGTGATGTAGAGCAGGAAGTCCTCTGCCAAAATTTGTAAATTTCATGATCCCCAAGGTAAAGATTCTAACCCCAGGGTGGGGCCAAAACTTAATATTATACTGCATATATGTGTAAAACATTTGAATAATATCTTCTTTAATGCTAAATTGAAACTAAATAGATTTAGAGGAGTAAGTCGACCTTTACCAAAATTGTAAATTTCATAATCCAGGGGGTAATGGTTTTGGTTCCAGGGTAGGGCCAAAATTATTATAGTGAATATTGTCTTTGTCGTTTGAAAGACTTCATGTTTGTTTTTACGATATAAAAACTAACTGCATATGTAGGAAAAGCAGGAAAGGGTGTACCAAAATTATGAATTTTTCAACATAAGTTAGGGTTTTGACTCTAGGACAGGTTCAGATTAGTCATATTGTGTTAATGTTACATATATTTTGTAAAGCCTTTCGAGGGCATTTTTAAGAACACACTTTGTTTTATACTTTTGCTAAATATTACAATTTAGCTTAGATATGCAGAACAGGATTTCATAGCTCTTGGCACTAGTCAAGTGATACTTTTAACTAATAGTCAGGTGACTGATAAGGCCTATGGACCTCGTTTCATTACAGATACAGATTTTGCCCTAAAATTTAAGTCACAATCTTCCTCTCGGAGGAATACAAGTTCAGTTTGTATTTCAGCTGAACCATGACCTACTTTAGGGCTAAAAGTAGATCAAACAGTTTTCCAGATTTTTTTCTATTATGGATACAGGTATTGCCCTGAAATTTTGTCAAAACCTACCTCTCCGAGAAATACATAATCAGTTCACATTTCAACAAGTCAAAATTTTGGAAAACATTAGAAAATAGTATGTACAGTTACTCCTTAGGATGTACCAGTGTACCAAGTTTATTAGTAATATCTGTCAAGCAAAGACAGTATATTGCGTTGTTTAGTTTGACCCTTGACACCTTAAAATCAAGGGGTCATCTATTCCTTACAATGTACCAAGTTTGATGTGAATCAGACAGTATCTTGACTATGTCCAGAGTGGATTGACCCTTGACCTGAAAACCAATAAGGGTCCTCGCCACTCCTAACCAATCCACATATATTGAGTGGACAACATTTTGTCTACCGACCGACAGGTGGAAAGCAATATGCCCCTCTTCTTGAGGGGGGGAGAGGGCATGAAAATATTGTCTGCTTTTGAGAACCATTTGCAGGGATTTATCAAGGCTCTTTTTATTATCAATAAAGGGAATTTTTCCCCTTTAGACAAATAATTTATTTTTCCCTTTCACAGGTAAATTTCCCCTTAATTTTAGAAAACTCTTAGATTGGAAAAATTCCTTACATATGGATTTTAACAAAACCCCTTTTTGTTATTCTATGACATATTCTATTTATTGTAGTTCAACAATATAAATGACCAGTAGTCAGTCATTTATACACATATTCTGAGATGGGCACACTGTAATCCAAGAAGGGTTGCATGTGACCCCATCCCTGAAACCTCATTACTGCATCCTCAAAAATTCCCTTTAAATATAAAATAGGCTGCAACAAGCAGGATAAAACCCTGATTTGCTCGACAGACTTAAACTTAGTTCTACATAAGGAGTAGATGATACCTATTGATTTTGAGGCAAGGTCAATAGTCCAACTTCTCTAACATAAACAAGAAATGTTTGTAAAACATGTATGCCCCCATGGTGCAAAATTGAAAAGGGTTATACACATGCATCATTTAATTGATAGTAGTGCCAAACCATTTCAAAATATTGAGCAGACAATATCTTCCTATGTTCAGAGTACATTGACCATGTGACCTAAAAATCAATAGGAGTAATCTACTCCTTATGTTGTACCATGTTTGGTGTCAATGAAGCAAATGATTCTTAAAATATAGGAGACAATATATTACAATGTCCAGATTAACCCTTGACTTTTGACCAGGTGACTTCAAAATCAATAGGGGTCATCTACTCCTTAAGATGTACCAGTATACCAAGTTTGATGTCTGTCAAGTAAAGGGTTCCCCAGATATTGAGTGGACAGTATATACCTATGTCTAGTTTGACATTTGATCAAGTGACCTCAAAATCAATAGGGATAATCTTCTCCTGAAGATGTAAAAGTGTAT
The DNA here is from genome assembly GCF_947568905.1 of Ostrea edulis. NCBI lineage: Eukaryota > Metazoa > Mollusca > Bivalvia > Ostreida > Ostreidae > Ostrea > Ostrea edulis. Next base: position 48,098,808 of record NC_079168.1, on the reverse strand, counting down.
CGTGTTTGATATTTGTCAAGCAAAGGGTTCTCAAGATATTGAACAGACAGTATATTCTTATGTCCACTTTGACCATCTGACCTCAAAATCAATAAAGGTAATCTTCTCCTTAATATGTACCAGTGTACCAAGTTTGATGTCTGTCAAGCAAAGGGATCTCAGGATATTGAGCAGACAGTATATTCCTATGTCCAGTTTCATCCGTGACCATGTTGACCTCAAAATCAATAGGGGTCATCTTCTCCTGTAGGTGAACCAAGTTTGATGTCTGTTGAGCAAAGGGTTCTCTAGACATTGAGTGGTCAGTATATTCCTATGTCCAGTTTGACCCTTGACCATGTGACCTCAAAATCAATAAGGGTCATCTTCTCCTTAAGATGTACCAGTATACAAAGTTTGATGTCTGTAAAGCAAAGGGTTCTCAGGATATTGAGGAGACAGTATATTCCTATGTCTAGTTTCACCCGTGACCATGTGACCTCAAGATCAACAGGGGTCATCTTCTCCAGAAGATGTACCAGTGTACCATGTTTGTTGTCTGTCAAACAAAGGGTTTTTTAGACATTGAGTGGTCAGTATATTTGTAAGTCCAGTTTGACCATGTGACCTCAAAATCTATAGGGGTCATCTACTCCTTGGGATGTACCAAGTTTGATGTCTATCAAGCAAAGGGTTCTCAAGATATTGAGCGGACAGTGTCTTCCTATATCCAGAGTGGATTGACCTTTTGACCTGAAAATCAAGAGGGGTCCTCTTCTACTTGTAACCAACCCACAAATGAAATATCATTATGATCAAGAGAATGGTTCCCAAGGGAGTATAGATAGCAATTTTTGTTTTTCAGGTCACAAGGTCAAACTGACATAATAAGATATTTTCCGCTCAGTATCCATACTTGAAAGACAACTTGGAACACTGGTATTTACCTAACAAGTAGATGACAAGGTCAAACTATTGTCTGCTTAATGTCTCGAGAACCATTTGCTTTATGGACATCAAACTTGGGTCACTGGTTATACACAAGGAGTAGATGACTCCTATAGATTTTGAGGTCAGAAGGTCTATCTTTTCTGGACAAAACATATTGTCAGATAGAACAAGAGGCCCACAGGCCTTATCGATCACCTGAATACTAGTGAAAAAGTATCACTACTTCCATGGGATATGAAATCTAGAAAAAAATTCCTGTTCTGAATATCTAAGCTAAATTCTAATGTTCAGCAACAGTATAAAACAAGATGTGTTCTTAAAACTTCACTGCCTCAAAAGTGCATACACTGATAAAAGACTTTAAATAATAGGTGTATTAACATCAAAATATATGACTAATTTGGACTCATCCTAAAGTCATAATCCTGGGTTGTGATACTCACCATTTTTTGTACATCCTTTTCTGCTATTCCTAAGTATGCATTTAGATTTTATACAGTATCAGCAAACTTACACATAAATACTATATATACAAAGTTTGGCCCCACCCTGGGGTCAAAACCCTTACTCTGGGGAAAATCAAATTTACAATTTTGGTAAAAGACTACCTGCTCTATCCATTTAGTTTCAATTTAGTAGCAAAAGCACTAAAGAAAATATTATTTAAGTGTTTTACACATAAACACTATATAACAAGTTTGGCCCCGCCCTGGGGTCAGAACCCCTACCCCGGGGATCATGAAATTTACAATTTTGGTAGAGGCCTTCCTGCTTTACATCTCTATGCATTTAGTTTTTCTTACACGTGTGTGGTTCTTGAGATGAAGATTTATGAAAATTGGTCATTTTTTGCCCTGCCCCTAGGAATCCTGAAATTTACAATTTATGTTCCCTTTGTTCCAAATATGTTTCATACCAAAGTTGAAAAGAATTGGAATGATAGTTATCAAGAAGTTAAAAATGTCTATTGTTCACACATTTAATAAAGTTCTGACCATTGTGGCCCCACCCTGATACCAAAACCCTACCCCTGAAATAATCAAATTTACAATTTTGGTAAAGGACTACCTGTTCTTCTTAACTATTTATTTACTTTCAATTTAGTATCAATAGCATTAAAGATGTTATTTAAGTGTTTTACACATAAACACTATATAATAAGTTTAGCCCTGCCCTGGGGTCAGAACCCCTACCCCGGGGATCATGAAATTTACAATTTTGGTAGAGGCCTTCCTACTCTACATCACTATGCATTTAAGTTTTTCTTACATGTGTGTGGTTCTTGAGAAGATTTTTGAAAATTGGTCAAATTTTGCCCCGCCCTTAGGGCCCCAGGGGTGCTGGAGTCCCGAGTTTACTCAGGTGACCTAAAAATTATTCGCTTGACGGTTACCAAACTTGGTACAGTGGTAGCACCTAGAGAGTAGATGATCCCTATCAGTGTTCGACACTTCACTTTTTCACCATAGTAGTCCAAAGGACTAGAAGATTCTGCAATTAACTAGTCCTGCTAGGTCATTATCTAGTCAGGCTGCCGGAAATCGCAAAGCGACAAGGCGGTGGGGGCAGTGCAGGATGAGGCTTTCCCCCATATGGTGGCTGGAGGGGGCTACAGTGGAAAATTTTCAAAGTCTAGTACATGTAACATAATCTTGCATTTTGGTTGCAAAAATGACCTTCCAAGAAACTCATTTTAGTGTCTGATTTTACAGATTGATCAAATCACGTTTTGGGTGTAAATTGTATGCTTGAATTGCAGTGTTACAACTATATTTTTCTAAGGGCAGAATTGATGCGGTTGCATTCAAGATAAGAAATTAGTCCATTCCATTAGGTTTTTAATTTTTCAGTGGTCCACTGGACTACTTGTAAATGATATTCTAATACCCGGTAGTCCAGAGCAAAATTTACTAGCTTTGGGCTACTGAACTAGTGCAAGTGTCAAATCCTGCCTATTGTTTTTCAAGTCAGGTCAAGGGTCAAACTGGACATGAGCAAGATATTTTCTGCTCAATATCTTGAGAACACTTTGCTTGACAGATATCAAATTTCACTGGTTCTAAGGAGATGTCCTGTATTGATTTTGAGATGACAAAGTCCAGCTGGACATAATAAAATATTGTCCACTCAAAATCTCGAGAACCATTTGCTAGATAGACATCAAACTTGGTTCACTGGTTCCACATAAGGAGTAGATGACTTCTTTTGATGTCAGAAGGTCAAACTTCTCTTGACATATAATATTGTTCGATCAATGTCCTAGAATCCTTTGCTTGACAGTTACCGAACTTTGTAGTGTTTTCTGCTCCAAGGTCAAACTGGACATAAAAATATTTTCTGCTCAATATCTTGAGAACACTTCGCTTGACAGATATCAGACTTGATACAATGGTTCTACCTAAGGAGCAGATGACCTATATTGAGATGAGAAGGTCACACTGGACATCATATGATATTGTCCACTCAATTTATCTTGAAAACCATTTCCTCTACAATACATACATCAAACTTAGTACACTGGTGCCCCCTAAAGAGTAGATGGCCCCCACTGTTTTCAGGTCACGACTCGAATGACAGGTTATTTGGAAATGTCTGCACAGCAACTTGAGACATCAAACTTATTGCAATTGCCCCTAACTAGTATATAAACCATATTTTTCACCATCACTACAGACATTCTAAATGTAAAATTGATCTTTGATGTTGCCACATATTGTCAATTACCTTTCACAAGAACAGATATCATAATAAAAACCATGTTGCTTTGTTTTTATTTCTGGAAAATTACATATGTATGAAAATTACACATGTATTTTCATGCAAATGCAGGAAAAAATGATGTCGTTACTTTAATGAAAACAGTTTTGATGGATATGAGTACCAAACATTAAATGATTACAATCCAATAATAAATAAATTAAATGATACAGATGGCAAATTTGTCTTCCAGTCTGATGTGAAGTTATTGTGAGGAAGGACTGAGAAATGTTTGACATGAAAGCATTTTACTTCAGTTCTGTACAAAAAGAAAAACCATCATTGAATGATGAACACAATAATATTGTCACATCAACACAAAATAAATTATTCTAGTCTCCACATTCAACTTCCCTGATCAGAGGACACAAATGACTCAGGGGCAGGCAATTTTCAAAAGAAAAAAATATAAGTACAAAAAGAATTAGAAAATCAGGTAAAAAAGTTCACTCATTCATCCAGACCAAACAATGGGAACATCTGCCAACTTCCCATTTTTTATTTACATTTTTTCTAATAATTTACATCATCTGTACAAAGGAAAATCTCCTACCCAGAGACTTTATAAAGTGCCAAGATCACAAATTTCGCAGTCTTCGTAATACTGACATCTCCTTTAACACTTGAGGGAAGTTAACATGGTATTGCTTTAATATTTCATGGACTGCAGTCACATTTTGCTATACTGTAGAGCGATCTAAAGCGCATCAGCCTAAAACCGACAGCATCATAATGGATTTCCTTCTTCCTGCAAGATGTTAAATTGCCTGGATACTTCCTAGAAAGAATATTTCGTCCATTTTCATACACGGCTTTGTCAATCAAGCACTACGACCTCGGAATCTCCTCCGCCAATCATCGGTGGTTTAATTAGCACACTCCGCCATGGATTTCTGGCCGTTCTCTTGAAATCCTGGGGTTGCAGCTGTTTCCTGAGCTTCCTGAAATACAAGATTTAGATTTTTAATACATGTTTCTCTGTTTCAACAATGACCACCTTTCATTACAGACATATGAAATAAATAGTCTAGGTATTAAACATATTTCAATTATTTTAAGTTTGCATTCCAAGACACAAATTACATGTTTCAACACAACAAATAATTACTGCTTGTAAAGGTAATCTTTCTTTTAATACAACACAATGTATAATACTGTGACAATGTTTACTTTCTAAAAAATGTATTTAACCTCCTCTCTAAAAAATTTTGTCTTAAAAAAGGCCAAAGCTACAGTGTACATGTAATAAGTGACCACGGTAATGAAACTAAATTCACATAAAAATGTAAGGCTATAAACTATATTTGAATCTAGGCAGAGAGTTTATGAAAATGGCAGTGTTATTTAATATCGTTACTTATTTGTTAGGTGACAAAAGCGAAATATAAATGATGAGTTAATCAAAAGAGAATAGTCAGAACCGCTAAACACAATAAAACTTTAAAGCATACAAGTTTACAAACATCCAAAAGGATAGTAGGTGTGTGAAACAAGCAGTGCAGTTAACTGCCAAACTTTGAAAAAACCAAAATATCTATGCACAAATGCAAAATTGTTTTAGATGTACCTGGTGGCATCGGTTGCCACAAAATACACGTCATCTGGGGCATCCAACCAGTTGATCATTTGCATTCTCATTCCCCGGACCCCCATCGCTTTGCCACGCCCATTCATGTTGTGATTCATTAAATTACCTCTCTGCAAAGATTACATCAACTTCAGTAATCTTTAAATGTTCACATCTGGGTAGTAACTTCATCGCATGTTTATCAACCAAAAAAATTTAGTTGTGTTTTATGAAAGGTTCCACTCAAAAAATCATTCAGTTTAACATGCAATAAGAAAAACAACATTAAAATTTGTCAACAACTTCTGTCATACTTTCTTTCATTGAAATGGAAAAAAATGCACTTACAACAACTTGAGACCTCATGGTAGATCCAATCTGTCGTATAACACCCATGTTTGGACGCTTGGATACTGGACCTGTTGAAAAATAGTTCACTTAATACTTTCACACAGTACAACCTCCATAAGAATGCAAGATTAAATGTACACCCCCCCCCCCCCTAAAGACTGTAAGATTAAATGCACCCCCTCCCCCACCCCCCCAATAAGACAGTAAGATTAAATGTAACCCCCCCCCCCCTCCTAAGAATGCAAGATTAAATATACAACAACCTCCCCCTTCCCCATAAGAATAAAAGATTAAATGTACAACACCCCACCCTCCCACCCCCCGATTAAGTGTGCAACCCCCATTCACTCTTACTCCCTTGATTTAGGGAAGGTATGGTGTACATCCTAATTTTTGTAATTGGCAATAAAATACAAATACTGAAACAATTTCAGTCACTTTAATATTAAGGATTTGTACATGATCAGGATTGTGAAGAACAATTTTTTAAACTATGAAATCCGATTTGGAGACTTATGGGTAATTATTGAAATGTTTTTATATGCAAGAGTTGCAATCATCAAACAGGAATTGGTAAATACATCCTTAAGGAGGTATGCTACTCTGGAGAAATTTGATATGGATGAAAAGTGGAGGTCATGTACAACAATATTTTTTCACTGAAAACTTTCAAATTTGCTTTATTTAGTCAAAAAATGCAGTTTTAGTAGAAACCAATCTGAAAAAAATTTAAAACCCCTGCTGAACTCGAACCTGTGATCAGCAGTCGACGTGCTAACCTACTGAGCTACTCAACTAGGCAATGAGTTTTGAAATGAATAGACAAATACTGCTGATATCTATATTTTCATCCATGTTTTAAAAGGAAGTCAGCCATTATGAGGATGTAGAGTACCTCCTTAATTCTGTTTTCTTCAAATTTTCAACACATTAACTAAAGATTAAATTCATCTTTCACCACGTGCATTCGAAATCTATATATTTTGCCAACTGGAATACTCAAGAGAGGTTATCATGACAACATGTTGATGTTACTGGGAGTATCAAAATAATGACACTCAGATTACTTTGTTTTGAAGCATTCACATTTTAAAGTATTTGTGGTCTAACTTTCAATCATCTTTTGTCAAGATATATTTGGATGCCAACAGGTATATTACAACTTAATAATTCATGTCAGTCTTCCTGTTCCTTTAAGACTTGCTCTGAACAAACAAGTCGTAGATGCCATCAATAAACTAAGGTCACAGACACATAGTTGCCACTGTGTCTACTCCAGCATATAGTTTGTTTGAACAGAGGTCTTTCTGAGTTCTACACAGACTTTCACAAATTCCTGCTGGTCTGCCTTAAAATGTTTATCAGCGACATGATATGGCTTTATGTACTTCCAAGAAATTTCCATACTATTCATATAAGCAATTTCTAGCAAATTTTCAATAATCCTATAATTGACGAACACTGACAATAATTTAACGCTTATTTGACATGACGTTTATTAAGGATATTTCACAGTATCATTTGATTTTTAAGTCTTGCTCAAGGTATCCGCATTTATTATATATATAAAAATAGTTATTCTAGAATCGATAAAGAAATCAACTACTAGCAATCTTCTACATTCTATATTAAAAGGAAGTTGTTTACAGATTTATGAAAACTTTCAATAACAAAAAGAGTAAACAAATATTGAGTGTGCCAATAATTACTGAACAAGCCTCATATCCTCAACATCTGGGGTCTAAATCTTTCAAATTAAATACTGACATTCACATCATTTTAAATTCCTTAAACTGTACACTTACCATCAACACCGTTTGCTTGTTCATAGCCTCTCTTCTTCATGATGGAGGGAGACCCAGTGGTAAGCTTGGAAGGACTTGCATTATGTGCTCTGAATTCTACAATACAGTTAACTTGGAAGTTGCATCTGATAGGTAATGGCAATAAACAGTCATCAAAAACAGCATCTACATTTCCATCATTTATTTAAACACGTTTTGAACCAACAACTTCAAAAGCATTGAAAGACTTACGAGGCTGTGAGGCAGATGGAGGAAAGAAGATTTTCTCTGGTTTTTTGTGATCATTCTCTGACTTGAGTAGAATGGTGGGCTTCTCCATTTTGGTGTTGATTCCAAGTCGAGCCACAACTGGATCTAGGGTAGCTGGACTCCGGGGCTTGATGTTTGGCACATATTCATCACCTTCAGTAAGTCGTAGTTGGCCTATAATAAAAATTACATATAAATGAACTGATATCAGAAAGTATGATGGCTTAGAATCAAATCTATTTTGCCTTTCATTTTCAAGATTACTGTGGTTTCATCTATCTTTATGGGCATAAATTTGTTTGATTCAATAAAAAAATGAAGATTCTTTAATATGTAACTTTGTGGAAAGCTACTCATGTTCGTCCTTAATGAGCAAAAACTGTTTTTCGTTGCTCATTTGCTTTCAGGTCAGACACAAGCCATGAAAAATAGAATTTAATAAAAAAAAAAATGCTGAAACTACAGTAATTAACAACAAGGCCTCTCCAATCAAATCTAACTGAAAGTATAAGATGAGAAGTGGAATGAAAAATCGTAAATCAATGCCAACAGCCCAACACATTCAACGTGACCTGGCCACTTTACCTAAACAAAATCTATTTCTCATTTGCAAGCACACTTACATTCCTGTTTAATGGCTGCTATGTTTACTGGTATAAACGGTGAACGAGCAGCTCTCCTTGGGTTCAGAATGTCTTTACACAATCGCCGTGAGATCCGAGTAAGTGGAGTCGTGATCAGACAGAATGCTGCTCTGGTTTTCATTACAGGCCTTGGACTTCCTGAGCGCACCACTAAGCCATGAGCAGTGGCAAGATGCCTAGCTAGGTGTGCTTTCAGACGGAATTCCTATTAATATATGTTTTTTTTACGAAGATTGTTAACTACATCAAAGCACAATTAATTTTAAAAATTCTCATATGTAATTAGTAGCACAAACTATTCATCTAATAAATTTTTAAGGTATACCTTTCCACAGCCAGCTATGGTGCACCTGTGCATTCTCATAGAGTTAATCTGGGCTGCTATTCTCTCTGAAAAGAAAGAAGACTTCATAACATGTCAGATAATACTGATTCAAACATTCTTCTTAATGCTACTAATGATACGAATCAGACCAAGTTGCTTGCATTTTATGATACTTTTATTTCTGCAATGTCGCCTGCAACATTTATTTCCACAAACATTCAATTTGTTTATCACCACACTATTAACAAGAGCCTTATTTTTGCATCAAGGCAACCTCATCAATTTATGCTAAAAATAAAGTTCTTGTGAGTAATTAGTAAAATGATGATACCCTGTCGCTGGTTAGGCGTTGGTCGTTCCCCATCCAATCTAGTTGGCATTTTTAGACCTCCATATTTTTTCCAGTAGATCCAACAAGATGAACACAGTCTACACTGCATATGTGCTGGTCCCCAGGAGTACCACTGAGAGGAATGGGCAGCTGAAATTTTAATGTTTTGCTTATATTATTTTCTTATATATATTTGTACTATACCTCTGTATATTCAAGAGAGTACATCCCAACTTATCCCTATATTATCGATTACAGACAATACAGATCTGACAAAATTTACAGCTCAAGTAAATTGCTTTTTGTACCTCCCTTTTCCCTAAACCTTACCATAACAGCTTTCACAAGCTCTTCCTGATACTTGGCCATCCACTCCATTCATCTTCCCATTAATAGCTGCTGGATTGGGCTTGTTACTGCAAATTTTTCAAAGGAAATAATATACATCAGCAAATTAATGAATAAATCAAGAAGTTCTTTAAATGCAACTTATGATCAGGTAACTTACTAGTTGGGAATGTACACTTGTTTCAGCTTGCTCTCTGCTTCAGCTGCTTTAATCCTTTTCTGTTGAACATAGCGATCTGTTGTCTTCCACATGTAGTAGTATTCCACAATGCTTTTCAATGATTTCCACGGAAGCTGGAAATAAAGTCGCCATAATGTTTCTCTCACTTTGACTGTTGGTGAGTAAACAAAATTTTTTCTCGTCAATGAGCAAGTAAGTTTAAATGTACTTACAAAGTCTTGTCGAATATCATTGAAGTCTTTCCCATATTTATCTAAAGCCTCTTCAAAGAGATTGGCCTCTGATGCTGACCACTCTTCCATCTCATCTCGACACAGCACCGGTCCTCCAGTGGGAACAAGACTAGCATAGGCCTTGGATAGTTCATATGCTGATTTGTGCAGGGTATCCATGGCATGGAACTAAAAAGTTACTTGTATGTCAACATTGAAATTACAAAATATGTCAAGTTTACCTGTTTGAACTTTTCCATCGACAAAGGTATAAATAAGAAATGTAATAGAAACATATATACCCCCCTTTAGAATGTCTGTAGTGATAGTTAAAAATTTGGGTTATCTACTCGACAGGGGCAACCATAATAAGTTTGATCTCTCAAGATACTGAGTAAACATTTCCAAATAGACAGTCAATTGAGTCATGAACTTTGACTCTGTGGCTTGAAAATCATTAGGGACCATCGACAGTGTACTTTAATACAGCAGTTTAATGTCTGTCAAGCACAGGGTTTCAAAACACTATATAAAACACTAAATAGACAATACTTATGTCCAGAGTAGTAATTTGACTGGTGACCTTTGATCTCAAAATGAAGAGGAGTCATCTACTCCTTAGGTAGAACCAGTGTTCCAAGTTTGATGTCTGTCAAGCAAAGCATTCTCAAGATACTGTATAGACCATATCTCATTTATATAGTTTGACCCTTGATATTTGACCGAAGAACACAATAAAGGTTAGCTACTCTCTAGAGGCAACCACTGTACCAAGTTTGGTAACCATCAAGCAGAGGGTTCTTAAGAAATTGAGCAGACAAGACCTGGTCTACAGACCGACAGAAAACAATACCCCCATCCCCCTTTCAAAGGAGGGTGGGGGACATAAATATTTATTTTCTTAAACTTACAAGAGTTATGTCTCTTGAAGCTGCAGCTGCACTCATATGAAGACTTGGCTGTCTAACGGTACTAGTACAATCCAAAGCTCTTGCAAAAGTTCCTACAGATCTACAATAGCAATACATGTAATAAAAATTTTAAAAATCAATCTATAAATGTATTTTCTACAACTGCAAGTAGAATATATACAGAGCTACCAACATTATGAAATGGAAAATAGTAAGACGAGGCCCCCTGCCGCTGGAGATCTTTTATGAATAAAGATATAACCTGAGCAATTTTAGGCATATTTCAAATCCAAATTTAATGAATTTAGACATACTAATTGTTATGCATTTTACAACTGCAGAAGGTCAAATACATCTTTTATTGATTTTATTTTCTAATTTAACAGTTACCGTGTCAGTTATTATGGCAAGTTTTTTAATGTTGAAGTTTGTCAAACAGATTGTACACTTATCATACAAACTCCCCCTTTCTGACTTTGAAACGAATAGATGTTTACAGTGTACTTGCATGTTGTTCTTTGAATTACTGGCTCTATTAGGTTTTCTTCTTTAGGGGAGTATTGTTGTTATTTCCATCAACACATGCCTTACGCTTAGTAGCAGCTGCCATGTTGTTTATTTCAAAGCATTAAAATGATCAAGATTTTGTATACATATAGACTATGCAAACAAACGTAGTAACAACTATGGTTTGTTTCTTATAAAAGTAAAAAACCAATGACGGACAGCTCTAAAACTTTCGAAATGTCAAATAAGCGAAAATTGGAAGATATATAGTGAAATCGTAAGGCGTATTTTCGGTCCTAAAATCGTAAGCCTTACGTCAAAATCGTGAGGGTTGGCAGCTCTGTATATATATATATATATATATATACATATACTAACCTAGATATAATTAAAAACTGGTCAATTTGTCTGTCTCCCAGTCCAGTTTCTGGGTTCCAAATTAGTTCTTCTAGGTCTTCCATTATTCTACAGTCTGAATCTTCACCTTCAAGAACACAATTTTCACACTTAAAATTTATAACAACTGATATCTGCTTTAGTAATAACATTCTTGCTTGGATCAGAATGAAATAAATGTTGGTTGTACACAGGTACCTTCCAGAGTCTTATCTGGGACTTCAGCCTGGTACCGGGAGCCGACTCGAATTTCACCTTTGTCAGCAAGTAAAGTTTTCTGTTGTGGATCGTATACCAAAGAGTAGAAAAATGTGTCCTGAAAAAATTCATATCACGCTAATAATAAATTGCAGTGCATTTAATACTGTTATATGAAACATAATAGCAACAGAGGTAGCATTTAATATTTGCCAGACTGCTGAATACTGCACTTGTAATTATTTAGCATGTTTGAAATATAATGCAATCAGAGCTAAATAAAAGTTCTTGTTTAGAGTAACTATAAATCAGAGCTCTTGCATCAATCCAACAAAAATATGTATGGCCGTCATTCTACATCTTTATATGTAAACCTTTTCGTTTGTCCTGAGGAAGAGACAGGTGGTCCTGAAAATCTGACAATCTAATTGTTCCTGTCATTGGTCATTTTAGTGCTTTATATAACTTTTGTATTTGACCTTGTATCCATGTTGTGGATCCGACACTTAGAGGGATCAATTTTGTTGGAACTCAGTGCCTTTATATATATATATTAAGTATGTAGCAAAACTACAGAATCATACGGAAATGTTAGATAAAATGGTTTGATATAAGCTATCATATTCATTTGTCAAAAAACATTACCAGATGTAAAGTAATGACAATGATTCCAGATATGGTTAGACCACCAACATGAGGAGAACTGCTGAATTGAATACTACATAGTGCAGTAAATAATACATGTACAAATATTTCAAATCATTCTTTTTTAAAATCATTATTATTATCATATTTATTTCAAAAGTAAAGCAACCCTAGGTTTTATTTTATCTTTTTATGTTCATCATCGGTTTCGTTGAAAATTGAGGTTTCGTTTTTATGATATTAAGTGTATTCAAAATGACAGACGAGTGCAATAATAGAGATCATGAGCATTTTGATGCATAAACAAAAAGACAAAACCTACTGTGTGGCATAATTTTGTATCATTAAAGCAGTGATTTTTCAACATTTTTCAAAAGGGTCCCGTGGCTATCGATTTGGGGAAAATTGTCAACATTTCGATCAAATTGGGAAAACCTAGACATTATTTTAAATATGCTAAATATATCATACTGTAAATGTATTACATTTGGCTGTGTATTCTATTTAGCGCCTTTGGTGGAACGCAGCTTCCGCTAAATCAAGTACATCACTAAATGCCATCCGTAAATCTAGATCTTTAAAGTAATTCAGGAATGCGCTAAATCAAATCTACGCTAACTTGTTGAAAAAACGATTTCCGCCAAATATCGTACACGCCAAATATAATACGTTTACAGTATTACACAAGAAATCAAACACAAATTGATGTCATTCCTCTTTTACTTTCCATACTTAACATTTTTTTCCGTTAAGCTTTTAAACTTTTCGACTATTCTTTCTAAATCATCTAGAATTGATGCGTCTTTGTCATGTCGTACATAAACTATTCATATTGAACTTATTTTTTAACAAATACGTTTTTCGCCAATTTTATTATTGGGAAAAGTGCATGTTATATTGGGAAGAACTTGGTAATTTTTGGGAGGGGAAAGGGCCGAATTCGGATCTAAAATAAGTCTTAAAAAAAAAAAAATAGTGATTATGTCATTAGTACCTTATCAAGCGTTAAAGAATGTATGATATGCAACTGCAAAGTTAAAAGTAGACAGAATTTCAAAGTCCTGTTCCCATTTATAGTAGCGATGTTGTTACAATGAAAATGTGTAACTTAGTTATATATTAGCGTCAATTTCAGTCAAAAAAGAAAAAATTAGTATACACACAAACAAGAACAAAGTCAGTTCACAAGGTACACACCTCTTCATTTGATTTTCAAATAAAAATTTATCAAATTTAGTCATCCGCTTGCAATATATTACAATGCTTTAAGTCAAATATTGTCATTATGTCGCAATATAATTTTCAACAACTTTTCCTAACTTTATTCATTGACCTGAGGTTATGAACTTGCTTGGATTAATTCAATTTCATCCTAGTCTTGTGATTACCTGCATAATGCAGTGCAGCATACTTATTGGAAATGAGTAGGTATAACGTATAACAAACTATAATATTGATTATGGCAGGGGCAAGTCAATTTATGTGGCATCACAGTTTTTGTTTTGAGGTCATTATCTTCATTACACTACAGTGTTTCTTTAAAAGTCCATTGGTAAAGGTTATGTCAGACACAGATGAAAGACTTAAGGTCCAACCCCAACACCCCTCACCTCCTAGCTTGATAGAAAATAATATATTTGCCAATTTGAATGCATTTCCAGTTATAAAATATTAAGCAGAGTTCCCGAAACGCGCCGGTCCATCGGGCATCCCCGATAAATTTTGAATGGGGCCGGCAAAATCCAAATTTTATCGGTCAAAATGTCCGGCAGATTTTATGGACTATTTTGAAATTTAAAAACATCTGAACAAATATAACTAAATGTAATAGTCATTTTATTAGTTACAAAAAATAACTATTAATTAAAAGTGGAGGGAAAAGCCAAACAAACGCGTAGTTTTATTTTTTTAATCCGGATAAATTCGCGGGTTCTTTTTTTTCAATTTCCTATTGGAGTTGACCAACATTGGGCATGTGGCCGATAAAGTGGAATTCGGGTGCCACAGGTACTAAAAGAAAAGAAAAAGATGGTCAGAAAGACAATGATGGGGATAAAGGAAGTAATGACAGAGCAATTGAACAAACTGTGCATGAAATGGAAATAGAAATAAATTATTAGTCCGATCTATGTTAATTTTATCTCTTTTTTATTTAAAACAACAATGTCCGGTAAATTTCACAATTGTCCGGTAAATTTTGAATATTTACCGGACAATTGTCCTACAGATTTTTTACTAGTTTCGGGAACTCTGATTAAGTGTTATTTCCTAGTATAGATCGAACCCCCTAGAAAAAAAATTGCATGGGTGGATCCCACTCCCCTGGGAAAAATTTCTGGATCCACTCATCTATATGTTTGGCTCAACCAAACTGTAGCACCAACAGCATATTATCATAGATTTATATTTCTGTACACATGTGTGATAATAAAATTTTATTTGAAAGAAAACATTCACAAAATATAGCATTTAACTTGAATTAAAGTCAATTTGAAAAATGTTGTCACTTTTGATGCTATGTACACGGTAAATATCAGGGTTAAATTATGTGAAAATGCATTCATTTGCAATCCTTTTTATCAAGATTGAGTCCTTCTAATTTTATATTAAATTATAGGGGACCAGAAAGGTTGTTATCATACATAGTCCTTTGTGACAATTCCCATTTAACAAAATTTGCAGAAAATAACCAAACTGTCAGAAGATAATGCAAAACAAAAATTACATTGGCTTAAACATTCGGTTGTGACCATTACACTTGTGTCGCATCATCAACATACATCAAAATGAGACCACTAAAAACAGACAATTTCGCCAAATGGATATTCATGGTAAAAATTAGTACACCACTGCCCCTTAGAACTATGTTACAGAGTTAGGAGACAAACATGATGGGTCACAACCATTCATTTAATCTTGTATAGGTTGGTTTCACCAACTTTCTGACACATTGTATCAAGAAAAATTCAAAATCCAAACTTACTTCTTTATTTAGATAGGAAAGCAGAGATTCTGTTTCATTCAGAAGTGTGACAGTACATTTTCCTCGTATATGAGTTGCAGGAAGTGTTTCCACCTGACGTGATAAGAAAAGTTCCCTATGTTTCAGCTGATGTTTCTGTTTGTCACCCACTTCATCCAGTTTGGATTCAAGTTCTGTGTCATCCAATACATCTTCAATAAACGGGAAAAAAAATCCAACAATTTGTAATTCATAAATAAATCAACTGATACCTACCATACCATTTTCTCCATTTCAAACTTCATCGACTGAATATCAAAGATAAATATCTTCATCAAAATTATTTATTTCCAAGAGAAAACATCCAAGATATCAAAACAAACACAACAATCTGACATAAATCAAATCTCTAGTTATGGTAATTTTTTTTTTAAAAATATAGTGTTTATTCGATGAAACACAATAGTCTGCCTTGCAACTTAGCTGCAGCTCTTTGAGGAAAAAACTGGGGTAGACCATCCGTTATAAAAACTGTTGACAGTACAACTCTTTCTGTC
>NC_079168.1:47972932-48077932 GCF_947568905.1 Ostrea edulis | reverse complement strand
ATAGCACAATAGATTAAAATGACAATATCATGTTCAATCTCGGAATATTTTGCAACGGTTTTGTGATTACCTAGGCCTATTTAACAAAACTCAACAAGAGGCGTATAAAAATAAGCCATCAATGCAGGTGTACCACAAGGATATCTGTTGGGACCTAAAT
Organism: Ostrea edulis; assembly: GCF_947568905.1. Taxonomy (NCBI): domain Eukaryota; kingdom Metazoa; phylum Mollusca; class Bivalvia; order Ostreida; family Ostreidae; genus Ostrea; species Ostrea edulis. Next base: position 48,077,772 of record NC_079168.1, on the reverse strand, counting down.
TATTTATAATTTTGTTAATGGTGTCGCAGTAAATATTTAATCTGTGTGTTGATTGCATGCTCATTCACTGCAACACTTTGCTTAAGAATTAAAGAATATTCAATTAAGGAGGTATGCTACACCAGAGAAATTTGATGTAGATGAAAAGTGTAGGATATGTACAAAAATATTTTGAATTTGAAAATTTTCAAATTTACTTTATTTTGTCAAAAAATACAGTTTTAGTAGAAGGTAATCTGAAAAAAATTTAAAACCCCTGCTGGAATCGAACCTGCGACCTACAGTTCAGCAGTCGGTATTCTAACCTACTGAGCTACTTGGCTAGGTATTTAAATAGAAAAGGAAAAGTCAAATATTGCTGATATCGATTTTGTCATCCATGTTTTTAAAGGAAGTCAGCCATTATGACGATGTAGAGTACTACCTTAATGGAGTTCTTAAAATTAGATGTTAGATCTGCTAGCATACTCGCTACAAAAACTCTGATTAAAGTGAATTTGGTTATATTTCTATTCATTATTTAATTTTATGTAATTTGTAACTTGAAATTCCACGAAATTGTTCGGGCCTATAAAATATTATTCGGGCTGATGAGATTATATGTTATCAGTCCAAATGTCTGACAGGGAAAAAAGTTTTCAAGAACTCTGTCAGTGAAACCGGTTTGACACAAGTTGTTAAAAATATTATGTTTTGGCGCAAATTTCTATGTTCAAAAGGGGCATAACTTCCAGAAAAAATTAAGAACCAGAATTTCCTGGGAATATGCACATTTACGCAGTGTTTCCTTTTAACTACAAAGTTTCACGAAATTCTGTTGAGCGGTCTCGGAGGAATTGTGCTGACAATAACAGGACAGACGTGCTTCGAAATTCTAAGTTCGAAAGGGGCATAACTCCCAGAGAAATTATTGAATCAGAATTTTCTGGGAATATGCATATCTACAATGTGTCTTTATTAACTACAAAGTTTCCCGAAATTCTGTTCAGGAGTTGTGCCGACAAGAAAGGGACTGACGGACGGGTCAAAAACGCCCTCCGCAACTCGTTGCGTGGGGTATAAGTAGGTTTGGTTACAGAGCATATTATTTTTTCATGCAAAATTGGGATAGGGCCATCTTCACAAGTCAAGGGTTATTGATTCGTTACCTCGCACTTAGTGTGACGTAACGAATCAATAAACCTTGAGTTGTGAAGATGGGATAGGGCATACACTTCTTAATCAGACTTATAGTTATTACAAATTAATATAAATATTGCTTGTCAAGGCAGTCTCCTCATAGTAAATATCCACCCCAAAAAACCAACAAAAACATTAAATGATGGTATATCCAACTGTCAAGTTGGATAAAAATATATTTACTGGAAATGAGAAGAAAGGGCGAGAAATACCAATTGAACAATTTTTTTTTCCTCTCTGAAATTCAAGACTTTGCCGTAATGAATAACTAAATATTATGCGTCTTCCACGCATGGAAATCCACACACGCGTACAAATACCGCCACATCAGCACTGCGATTTTTATTAATCCTACTTTGGACAGTTTGTTCTCATAGTAGGCAATGTGATCATGCAACCTTATCTTGAGTCAACTAGTCAGGTGTTGCCAGGAGCCTAAAACCTCTTATCTGACTCTATTTTGCCAACAATGACTATGCCTTATTTGTCATGTACGATTCAAAACAGGTTAAAATGAAATTTTTGCTGGTATCTACAAAGCATATTTCTATAAACTATCTTCCCGAGTCGAGGTTTCTGATCCGCTCCGCTTCATATAAAGCGGAGCGGATCAGAAACCTCGACTCGGGAAGATGTTATAAACTCTGAGAATAACACGAATAAACGAATTTTATAGGTAAAGCAGCCATATATAGAACAATTACAACTTTCTTTTCATTTCATTACAATACAAATATGCAGTTAAAAACCTACAAGTCAGGATGAACTCAACATGATCAATAAGAAATAAATTGAAATTCAATGACTTTGCTATGAAAGTTATCAACTCACAATATCAATTTATCATACTAAACAATAACATTGATGTCACAATGTCAATCTGATCAATTACGTTGAAGAAAACTATATTCCACATGTTCCATGACCGTTTCAGCTCGTTGATTGGACAAGTACGAAGAATTCTAGATCTAGGAAATGAAATTTCACAATGATACATCTACTTTCAATGTAGTTAAATACAACCAGGGGCGTAACATCAACGGTAGCACAAAAGCCGGACCTACACATCATTTCCCAAAAATAAAAAAATTCAGTCGTCTATGCCCAAATAAAACAAAAGTACATCAAACGGTACATAATACGCCCGTGAAAATGCTTACATACGGTGTTTTTCTGGTTCAACAACCTGTAAATATTTAAAACATCAAAGAAAATTAAAAAATGTTGAGAATGAATTTCCTTGCACTATGCATATCTTTTCTTTTTTTAACAAAGTCCCAATCTTCTAAACTGTGAGAGGAGTTACTAGTAAAAGTACAAACCATGCCATTCATTTAATATATCTCCTTAAAACGGACCAAGTTCAATAACCTGTAATTGTCTCAAATATGGAAGAAAATCAAAATCCTTGCCACATTGCACATCTTCCATACCCATACAAATACTCTGTAAAATAAGAATGTACTAACTTAAACACTGTGGAAGGAAAAATAAAAGACAAATCATGTACAGTACTCTTCTACTATGCAATATTTCCTAAAAACTAACCAAGTTCAGTAACCTGTCATTTTCTCAAAAATGGAAGAAAATCAAAATCCTTGTCACGCCCACATCTTCTATACCCATACAAATACTCTGTAAAATAAGAAGGTCCTCACTTGAAAACTGTGGAAGAAAAAAACAGACAAATCATGTACTCTCTGTGTAGCAATTCCTCAAAACTGATTAAGTTCGACAACCTGTAATTTTCTCAACAACTGAAGGAAATCAAAATCCTTGTCACGTGCATACCTTCAATACCTATACAAACGCTCTGTAAAATAAGGTTCTCACTTGAAAACTGTGAGAGGAGTTCACTGGACAAATCATGTACTCCCCATGTAATATTTCCTCAAAACTGATTAAGTTCAACAACTTGTAATTTTCTCAAAAATTGAAGACAATCAAAATCCTTGCCACATGCACATCCTCAAAATACTCATACAAACACTCTGTAAAACAAGATGGTCGTCAGTTGAAAATTGTGGGAGGAGTTAACCGGACAAATCATGTACCCTCCATATAACAATAATTTTCAAATAAAGGGCAAAACTCTTACAAGAGAGGTCGAAATGGATCAAAATTGCAATATGATGGAGAGTGATCCACAAAGAAGCTCCATAGCAAGTTTCACTTTGATATGTATCAGAGAAATGAAATTAGAAACAGAAAACCCTGAACGGACATACAGACATCGCTGTACCATAATCACGTGACTTTGGCATGACTATTACCCGGGAAAATGGCGACAAAAGTCAACATAAGGGAAAATTCAAACGAGTAAGTAACACCTTTATCAATAACAAATTGTCACACAATTTATATCAACATTTGAAAGATTTTCTCAGAAACAAATCTATACTAAAATGGTAGTTCTACATGCGATAAAAGCATAGAACTTTGACCCAGTTTTTTGGCAGTCGGGAAGTTTTTGACTGAAAACAAAAAACCTGTTTCAATGGTCTCTGCTTCTGAATAGGAGTAAAAAAAATTTAAAAAGTATCTTAAGAATCCAAATAAATGATAATGAATTCGCCACACTGAATTCCTATGGCTTTCCATTGCACTTTGACCCCCCCCCCCCCCTACATTATACGTATATCAGAATTAACCAGATTTCACTTTATTTTTTTCTAGAATAACATTGTTCCGACTTCATCGAATCCCATCCATTCATGCACAAGATCGAAATTTTTACTTCATTTCAGAGATGGAATAACCTGTCAATGCGGTAAGTTTTTCTCTTATTCACCATATTACAATTATGTATTGAAGTCAGATATCATGCGGGATCCTGATTCCCAACTCCAAGATCCATGAATGCTATTTAGTAACGTTATATAAAACTGTTTGTTTTAAAGTCATTACAAATATAAATATTATTTCGCTTTTATGGCGTTCTTCTGCTAAGTAACATTTACCTACAGGTACCAGCAGGGTGGGTAAGTGGGAATATATGCAGGCCCAGGCTTGCACAGATGCTACGTGCCTGACTGTCACGTAAGTTTTACTTTCAAGAATTCACAATCAGTTCGTGTCTTCAGTTTAGGTTACCATGGACTTTTCGCCATGGAGACGCAAGATTTCACATTTTCTCGGACCTTGTTGAAACATGCGGAAAGGCGCGAGAAATTGTGATTCAATGCAAATCAAAAGAAACGGAAGCCAGAGCAGAGGTCGATCAAAAAAAAAAAAAAAACCCAAACAATTAAAAGCCGGGATTGCATCCCAAGTTAGTACCTTCTCCTCTCAAAAAAGGTTGTGGAGACCGTAAATGGGGAAGGATGGTTTGCAAACCACGTAACCCCTCAACATCCGAGTTTTGTACGTTCATTACGAACTCCAGTCACACCAATGCCTTCGTTACGTTAATGAACGGTTACAAAATCCTATCTTAACCCTTTTGGGGGGCGGGCGTGAATGCGACCTTTTGTCCATACCAACGCCGTGTTTAAGTTCAGTTAATACAATAATCCGTGATTATAAGCAAAAAACCACTACTGGTATAACTGTATGTTACAATGGATTAAAATTGCAGTACGATAAAAAAAAAATTGGACAAAGTTTGAAGCACACACACACACATATATATACACACACATAAATACATAATATATATACAAACATATACACACACACCGTAAACAAGTTCTAAAAATTAGCATTATACCACAAGTGATAAGGAGCACAAGTTGTGTGCGACCAATATGTATATATGTCACAGGTATTCAGGCAGGCAATTTGACATCAATTAGCTTCAATGGCGTAAAATTCATCGAAACTCTCGTCCCGTCAGTCCTTTAAATAATAGACACGTTCCTGCTTTGACTAAAACATATACTCCCACCCCCACCCCTATTGCATTTATATTGTGGAACGATGTTCATAAATTGCACAATCCATTTGTACAAATTATATAAAGCATCTTAAATTGCATTTGTAGTAAACCCGGACATAGTAACGTGTTACCAACAGGTCACTTCCTGGTTCTAGTATCTCGTGAATTACCTATAACGGATTCTGAAAAATTCCAGATTGAAGAGCTGTAGGGGATTCACGAACCAATCACCAGTTTAAAAAAAAAGAAAGACATAAAATGCTAATTTAATATCTTGCTATAAAATCATATTCGAAGAGCGTTTCCAGGGATCAAGAGAGGCAACTCTTGCAGTGAGAACTCCATTGATCCGCTCACTTTGATCGCTACACTTTATATAGCAACATATCAATATCGTGGAGCATAAAAGATCTACTTTCAATTAGATTGCTTCTTGGTATCTTTGGATTCAGAAAATAATTCACAACCAAAGATAACACTTTTGGTAACCTGTTTTTTTTTCAAATACCAATACATGCACAATAAAATCTCAAATACAAATAAAAATAATCATGCAATATTCCAGTTCCTTATAAAAGTTAATACGGTTGTTTTATCGACACTAGTTTCCTATAGGCTGAAAAAATGCTGTGATGTCTGCCATTCCAGTGGCCACCCCAAGTTTCCTGATGGTTGCTCTTTTCCTGGCTTGCTGTGCTGTAAGTTTCTGGTGACAGAGCACACACAGTGTTCTAAAGTTGTCAATATCACACTGTCCACCTCCCTCCCACACTGGGCGAATGTGGTCAACGTGCCAAAACTGTGGGTGATATAAAATAGCATCAGTCTGATGATATACTAAATAATTTCATATGAATTACTGTGCATTTAAAAAATGAATTTCATTTCTGAAAATACATGAGGGTATAAACTGGGACTACTTTATGAAGCCTGTTAGCACGTGATGAAATGTAATGCCAGTGTGAAGCACTGCAGTTCATACCCTCATCTATTGTCAAAAATGAAATTTATTTCTTAAAAATATCTACATTCTATTTTCATTTCTGTCCGACTTCTCAGCCATTGAAATATGTGTACTATATTTATTAAGATTCATAAGCACATTGTTCATAAATGCATTCCATTCATGAGGAAATGACTATCACTACAATTTGTAAAGAACCTTGGAAATTTAAATATTGAAAATAAAGTTCCCCAAACTAGAACATGGTATGCCTGTCAGAAAGCGTTCCTTGACAAAATAGATTAAATGATAACTACCATTATTTCAATATCAAATTACAGAGGAAGGGTTCCTACACTACAACTTGCATCGTCTATGTCTGCCAGATCATATCAGGCATCAATTAATTTCACCAAAATACTAACAAAAGACTGTGAAGTTTACATTGTGTCATAATATGTGAAAATCTGAGCAGTCAATGACCTACAAAAGCAGTATCCTGAAATGTCAAGTCCTCTGATTATATACTCACATAATTGTTTATATAAATGTCATAGAATATGAAGTCTTACAATTGACCCTTTATTATAATTATGTGCTTTTTAACAGTAACTTGTCTTTTTCCACTAAAGTGTAATCCATGTCAGATGACATACTTAATTAAGTTACGGGAGTTTTTAACCCCACTTAACCCAAACTAATCAAATTTAGATTTTTATCCGACAATGAATTTTTTTTTATCGCGCTCCAAAGGTATTGTTAGAGAATACCAGCATAGGAGTTATTGCCCTTGAAACATTTTTTCATTATTAATGATTATTTATGGAAAATATAAACTTTTTCAGCATCAATAGTTCACCTTTTTTCCCACCTTTTTTTAAAATTTCATCCAGTGAATAAAATTCCCCCAAAACACACATTGTATATTTCTATCTTGCTCAAAGTTTTATCAAATAAAGATTTTGTAAAAGCTCACATGAGGGTGGAGATTAAATATTTTAAAGTACAGAAACCACATCTAAGAAATTTACATCCCAACAAACCTGTAAAATACTGACAATCTATGCAAATTGGCCCCACAAATTTTCAACAAGAGGCCCATGGGCCACATCGCTCACCTGAGTCACCTTGGTCCATATCAGAAGATTTTCCATATCTATTTGCATGTAAAACCGTAGTCCCTATTATGGCCCCAAACCTACCCCTGGAGGCCATGGTTTTTTGCAAACTTGAATCTACACTATGTCAGAAAGCTTTCATGTAAATGTGAACTTCTTTGGCCCAATGGTTCTTGAGAAGAAGATTTTTAAAGATTTTTCCTATATATTTGTATGTAAAACTTTGATCCCCTATTGTGGCCCCATCCTACCCCAGGGGGCCATGATTTTAACAAACCTGAATCTGCACTATATCAGAAAGCTTTCATATAAATCTCAGCTTTTCTGGCTTAGTGGTTCTGGGAAGAAGATTTTAAAAGATTTTTCCTATATATTTGTATGCAAAACTTTGACCCCCTATTGTGGCCCCATCCGACCCCCGGGGGCCATGATCTTAACAATTTATAATCTGCACTATATCAGGAAGCTTTCATATAAATCTCAGCTTTTCTGGCTCAGTGGTTCTTGAGAAGAAGATTTTAAAAGATTTTTCCTAAAAATTTGTATGTAAAACTTTGATGCGACCCTTGAGGCCACATCCAATCCCCGGGGTCCATGATTTTAACAAACTTGAATCTGCACTATATCAACAACAACAAAAAAAACGGAAAAAAAACAAAAAAAACAAAAAACTTTGACCCCCTATTGTGGCCCCATCTGATCCCCGGGGGCCATGATTTTAACAATTTAGAATCTGTACTATATCAGGAAGCTTTCATATAAATCTCAGCTTTTCTGGCTCAGTGGTTCTTGGGAAGAAGATTTTTAAAGATTTTTCCTATATATTTGTATGTAAAACTTTGATCCCCTATTGTGGCCCCATCCTACCCCAGGGGGCAATGATTTTAACAATTTAGAATCTGCATTATATAAGGAAGCTTTCATATAAATCTCAGCTTTTCTGGCTCAGTGGTTCTTGAGAAGAAGATTTTTAAAGATTTTCCCTATATATTTGTATGTAAAACTTTGATCCCCTATTGTGGCCCCATCCAACCCCCGGGGGCCATGATTTGAACAAACTTGAATCTGCATTATGTCAGGAAGCTTTCATGTAAATCTCAGCTTTTCTGGCTTAGTGGTTCTTGAGAAGAAGATTTTTAAAGTTTTTCCCTATATATTTGTATGCAAAACTTTGATCCCCCCTTGGGGCCCCATCCTATCCCCGGGGGCCATGATTTGAACAAACTTGAATCTGCACTATGTCAGGAAGTTTTCATGTAAAAATCAGCTTTTCTGACTCAGTGGTTCTTGAGAAGATTTTTAAAGATTTTTCCTATATATTTGTATGTAAAACTTTGATCCCCTATTGTGGCCCCATCCAACCCCCGGGGCCCATGATTTGAACAAACTTGAATCTGCATTATGTCAGGAAGCTTTCATGTAAATCTCAGCTTTTCTGGCTTAGTGGTTCTTGAGAAGAAGATTTTTAAAGTTTTTCCCTATATATTTGTATGCAAAACTTTGATCCCCCCTTGGGTCCCCATCCGACCCCCGGGGGCCATGATTTGAACAAACTTGAATCTGCACTATGTCAGGAAGTTTTCATGTAAAAATCAGCTTTTCTGACTCAGTGGTTCTTGAGAAGAAGATTTTTAAAGATTTTTCCTATATATTTGTATGTAAAACTTTGATTCCCTATTGTGGCCCCATCCAACCCCCAGGGCCCATGATTTGAACAAACTTGAATCTGCATTATGTCAGGAAGCTTTCATGTAAATCTCAGCTTTTCTGGCTTAGTGGTTCTTGAGAAGAAGATTTTTAAAGTTTTTCCCTATATATTTGTATGTAAAACTTTGATCCCCTATTGTGGCCCCATCCAACCCCCGGGGGCCATGATTTGAACAAACTTGAATCTGCATTATGTCAGAAAGTTTTCATGTGAAAATCATCTTTTCTGGCTTAGTGGTTCTTGAGAAGAAGATTTTTAAAGATTTTTCCTATATATTTGTATGTAAAACTTTGATCCCCTATTGTGGCCCCATCCAACCCCCGGGGCCCATGATTTGAACAAACCTGAATCTGCATTATGTCAGGAAGCTTTCATGTAAATCTCAGCTTTTCTGGCTTAGTGGTTCTTGAGAAGAAGATTTTTAAAGTTTTTCCCTATATATTTGTATGTAAAACTTTGATCCCCCCTTGTGGCCCAATCCTACCACCGGGGGCCATGATTTGAACAAACTTGAATCTGCAATATGTCAGGAAGCTTTCAGGTAAATTTCAGCTCTTCTGGCCCAGTGGTTCTTGAGAAGAAGATTTTTATATGACCCCACCCTATTTTTGCATTTTTGTGATTATCTCCCCTTTGAAAGGGACATGGCCCTTCATTTGAACAAACTTGAAAGCCCTTCACCCAAGGATGTTTTTGGCCATGTTAGGTTGAAATTGGCCCAGTGGTTCTGGAGAAGAAGTCAAAAATGTGAAAAGTTTACAGACAGACGGACGCCGGACAAACTGTGATCAGAATAGCTCACTTGAACCTTTGGTTCAGGTGAGCTAAAAATGATTCCACAGTATTTAGCAACAAGAGGTCCACAGACCTTATCAGTCACCTTCGTTAGTTAAAAGTCTCACAAGCCCCAAAGGCTATCAAATATAATACTTTCCTCAAATCTAAGCTAAATTCTAATATTCAGCAGCATTATAAAACAAGACGTGTTCTTAAAACATAAATGTCCCCAAGCTGATGAAAAACTCTACATAATTTAATACATTTGATATTTGGAGTCAGAGCCCTGGAGTTGCAAAAATCACATTATCGTTACATCCGATTCTGGTTCTCCAAAATATGCATTTAGTTTTTATACAGTATCAGCAAAATTAAAGTACTAGTAGTCTTTTAAATGATAAAGACATTAATCAATATGATAAATTTGGCCCCACCTTGGAACCAAAGCCCCTACTCCTGGGATCATGAAGTTAAAGGGAAAGGCAACCCAAAAGATTTTTACATGATAAATGATAGGATTAATATGATAAAGATTTGTCATACAATTCTGTTGATATATGGCCTAGATAAGCTTCAGTACTAATTTGAAAATGTCAAAAATTTAAATTCCCGCGATCTATAGAGGCTGCCATGATGTGCAACTCTTTTGTATTCAAGACCACAAAAATCAATAATTTTGACGGCACACCGTCTGTTCCGGTTTTGATGAGATTCTAAGATCACACACAGGTGCTTGGGTAAAGGACCCCCCTCCGAATAAGCTACATGAGTTGATTTGATTATTTTTTTCTTGAAAATATTTCTAATGCATGTTAACAACGTCTTGCATACCCATAAAGTCCAAAATAATTCAAAATAAGCCCTTTGAACAAAATACCTTCACTGGTTATTATAACAGAACTTATAATAACCAGTGAGGGTATTTTTTTTAAAAGGGCTTATTTTGAATTACATGTATTTTGGACTTTATGGGTATGCAAGACGTTGACATGCATGAGGGGGGGGGGGGGGGGGGGGGTGGGGTGGGGGTGGGGGTGTCCTGAACCCAAGCACCTGTGAAATCATCAAAGTTGTGCATGTGGTAGATTTTACGAATAAATAGGTTGATGCCTTCCTGGCAAGCAATTAATTACACTAATACCAAGGGGAGATGTGAATAAAGGTTTTTTTTTTTGTTTTTTCTCTCGAAATTCCTGATTCAACCAAGTCATTTGAAAAGAAAAGGCTACGTAAACTGGGATCCATCATTTGCGTAATGACAAGTTGAGGTTCAAGACATTTGTATGAAGAACGTTTACCGTCTGCCTTGTCTACGACTCGACCGAACGTCTTCTTTTCTCAATTTCTTCTTGCGAAAGAACGGGCTCAAATCTATATGGCTCCAAACTAACTGTTCGTGACTTGTCATGTTTACAGTGCTGCTGATGAAATAAACTGGAATAGACGGTGTGACGTCATAAATTAAACTTCAATGGCCACTCTCTTAGCGGCGGGCAATTTAAAATGCATGATAGATTAATATTGATTTAATTGTTAATCAAGGATTTTTGTTGTTAAAGACTGTCAATTACGATATCAGTAAGTAATACTTTATTCATAAAAGCAAATATGTGGTTAGGGTTGCCTTTCCCTTTAATAATTTTAGTGAAGGTCAATTTTTGCCCCGCCCATAATGCTTAGGGGTACAGGCATTCTGAAATTTACCATTTATGTTCCCCTTGTTCCAAAGATGTTTCATACCAAATATGAAAAAGAATTGGAATGGTAGTTATCAAGAAAAAGTTAAATATGTTCAATTGTTGTTGATGCAAAGTGACTCAGGTGACCTTAAAAGTACACTCAAACTTTTGGGTATTTTTGAATTTCCTAATGTTCTTGCATGGGTTAAAAAAAATCTGTTTGAATTTTTCTTCTCAAAACTACATTGCAAGAAAATTCTTCAAGATCTTGATTTTCTTACTATATGGTCACACATTGACCCAGTTTCAGGTACAACAAACCTTTCACTTTATATGCATCAAATGGAATATGATGATTCTAGGCCTAACAAGGTTTCAATACATTTGGTCACATCATTCATAATTTTGGTCACTGCCACCTACATTATTGTCAAGAACACCTTTACCATCATAAGCATCTGTGAAAGTGATGATTCTAGATCTCAAAGTATACAAGGACACAATGACTGACAAGGATGTATAAAAATCATTTTTGTTCTTCCATGACTTTTTTCAGAATTTGCATGAAACAAATCCAGTAATCAATCAAAGTTTGCCTTTACATGTATTGAAGTTTCTGTAAAAACCCAATTCATACCTGTCCAGCAGCTGGATTTTTGACTATTTTCTCTTTCTGTTTTGGATTCAGCTTGTCAAACTTACTGGAATGAAGAATATCTACTCTTCTCTGCATATCCTCTGTGTTTCTAACAAATATATATTTTAATTGACTTTTGATCATGACATGTTAACAGTGACCAAACGTCATTTGGATACAACCATTTCTACAAAGGATACAATCGTGTATTTAATGCAGAGTACAACCAACCCTTACTGCAATTTACTGTGGAGAGTGTAGATGTTCGTGAGGAAAGGTTAGAAATTGGCCCATAGTTTTCTTTATATGGGTAATTCTTAAGAATTATACAGCCTATCAGGTGATGCAATGAATTCTGGTTCAAATGATATATTGATATTAAGATTGATAGCTATGAAGAAGATTGTTTCCAATGGTTTTCTGTGCTTGAGTTAACGAAACAATTAAAATTTCTCCTTATAAAGAGCATTGATTGTTTACACAATTAAACTTTTAAAAAAAATTATTACACTAAAGTTGATATCATATGGCAAATCAGTAGTGTCTTGTGTGATTTCATGTTCAATAGAAGGGTTAAGTAACCTGGGAATCCAGATAACGATATCATTTATTTATAGAAAAAAAGTCAGTTCCAAGCGATTATTGTTGTGGATGTTTTCCATATGTACGTTATGTGGGTTATCATCTCATTCTTTATATATGCATGTATATAGATGCATTAGCTATACTAATTCTTTCCAAACCACCGCGGTGGGCTAGAGGTAGAGCTGCATGCAAAAGGTCGGGATTCGAATCCTGATCGTGACAGACCCAAGCTGTAAAACAGTTCCATCGACAAATGCTCAGAATCAGGTGTGACTGTCACAGGTCCTCAGAGATGACCTTAAAAACGTACGTCCCATGTCATAGTAAGTGTGGCACGCTAAAGAACCCTCACTGCTCAATGGCCTTAAGCGCTGAGCATCGGCCTAAATTTGAAGCTCTTCACCGGTATTGGTGATGTATCCATATGAGTGAAAAATTCTCGAGAGGGACATTAAACAAGATCCAATCAATATAATCCAAATGTTATTTTATGATGACCATTTGGCCTAATATTGTTCAGTTTGAGATAGATATTGCTCATTTACCAAATTGAACTTATGTTATACCATCGTCGCAAGCCAAGCCTATTTTCTCCGTTTTGAGGTAGGGTAGGTACTACCAGACTCAGTAACCATGGCTATCGATGATGTTTTATATACATATACTGCGCCCCCCCCCCCCTCCCCCAAATTTTAAAAATTAAGATAAATCGTGGTCTCTTGTTTAGAAAAATGTAAACAATAAAAGAAGCAACAATTTGTTCCACTCTCGGAGATATAAATGACAAAATCTTTTGATTTATTGAATTACTTTTATTGGGAGAACTTACATTTTTTCAAAAACCCTTAAAATTTGCATCATTTCATTAATTTCACTTTATTAAAAATGACAGAAAATAATAAAAATGACTATATAGGAGACATATTTTAAGCCTTATAAAGTCTGTAAAATCCAGGAGTTTCCCACCCTGGGCCCCAACCAGGGTTTTGCCCCCTGCCTAATAAACTAATAAAGTGACAACCCCCCCCCCCCCCTTCGCAATTATTGGATACACCCCTGTACTATGCTCGCTGGGATTTCCTGCCGATATCGGTCACAGTGGCTCAGTAGTAGAGCTTTCACGCCATAGACGGGAGGTCGAGCCCGCTCGTGTCATGGCCGCGTCAAACCTAAATTGTTAAAATAGGTAGTGATTGCTCCTTCGTCAAAAATTCGTCATTTAGAAGCGAGAACCACAGGTCTTTTGGATATGACCTTTAAAACAGAGACCGTGTTGCAGCAGGCATTGGCACGATAGATAACCCTCACTGCTGCAGCCCTGAGCGCTAAGCCTAGATCTAAATTTGTGGTACTTCACCTGCAGTTGGTGACGTCTCAATATGAGTGAAAAATTCTTGACAAGACGTAAAACAATCAATCAACCTACTGATAAATTGATTGCATATTGTTTAACATCCCACACAAGAATTTTTTACTCATATGGAAACATCACCATCAATCAGTCACCTCAAGTGTGGATAGCTTGTATAGATCTTATGTACATACCCCCCTTCTAGAATGAAATTATCTTTATACAGAACCAATAATTTATCCAAAATATATTTTTCCCCCACCAATCACCCTCATAAGTCATTCTGAATAGTGGAAAACTTTTTAGTGCAAAATTATTTTTCAACCTAGCTTTATTTTAGCATGTGACAAGGCATTGTGTACACATGCTTGAATGGTAGCTTACGAGTTGAAGAATATTAAGATCCAATGAATTTTGGCTGTTTCATAATGATTTGATTATTTACATATTGGAGGGTCACATTTTCCACACTTTTTTTGTTTCAGTAGTAATTTTCTTGAGATCGAATTTCTACTATTAAATTGACTTTATTGATAAAATTTTAAACTCTTGTGAATAGATGAACAAAGTGAAAAAGCGTACAGTATCTATGTAGGCTATGTCTCCGAGTGAAACATTACTGTACTGCCAAGTTTCACCTTTAAAAAAAATGGCCAAAATCCTATTGTGGTATATGCACACATTTCTCACACCAAAACATTCTTGAAAAAAACCTGCATATTACATGTATATTCAGCAAAATATGATATTTCCTTGTGTACAGCAATTAGCACATAGACAAACCATGGCCACTCTAGGTAAATAACACCTGTTTTGATTAGGTCCTGACTACTTTTTCATTCACTGTACAGTCAAGAAATGGGTCTTTAAATGTTGTAAGAGTTAGACAGGGATGCCCATCCCTCAGATTAAGTTTACCTTATCTGTTTGTACAGAGAGTGTGCATCCCTGGATTGTTAAGTTTACCTTATCTGTTTGTACAGAGAGTGTGCATCAAAGTTGCACATCTGGCAGATTCCATGCTCTGCTTCATACACCTGGTCTCTGCAATAACTGGAGTTAGTTTGGATCTGTAAAAGAAACATTCAAGTATCCAAATCAATGATTCATTGCATGCAGTCTTATAATTTTTCACACACCAAATGTTGCTTTTAATTGAAAATGCTGACTGAGACACACACATAAATTGCTTTCTGAAAATCATTATCTTTTCACAAATAAGAGGTGAGATCAAAAGATCAACAAGATATGATTATAATCTGCTGATTTTAAAGTCTCCCAAATTAAGTACTGGCTGTATAAAAGTGGGCTTTCTCCGATTACTACCCCTTCCCCTATTAATAAACCCCTTGCACAAAATCCATGTCAATTTTAATTCTATTTAAAAATCTAGATCACAAAGACCTTGATTCTGAATGTTTTTCAAAAAATCCCTTTGTTTCCTTTAGCAAAAGTGCTGTCACTTGACCTCAATCCTAGTTTATAATCCCAACATCCTCTCATCATTTCTGAAGATCCCATGTCTCTATCAGTCCCAGTTCTAAAGCTATACAGGTTTTTATAATCAAGGTCACTGGAGTCACTTGATCTTGATACTAATTTGCACTCGGATCACCTCGGCCGACCCCATCTAACCTCGGATGTATGATTTTTTTCCACTATAGTACGTATACAGTGACGTATAACGTTACTGATCAACTGGAACTACTGACAGCTCCCGTGAAATTCTGTTCATTTTAACATATAACACTCCTAATGTTTGTAACTGTTTCTCTGAGAGAATTGTTTTTTTTCTCGAAATAGAGGATAATTTTCTAAGGCAAACTCGATAAATTCATTTTTTAAAAAGCCATTTAGATACAGTGGAGCCTCGGTAATCCGGACGCCATTAATCCGGACGCTTCACCTTCCGGACGATTTTTCTAGGGAACGGAATTTCTATACATTATTTTGCATCATTAATCCGGAAATTCGTGTTCCGGATCCGGACGGTCACTTTTTACTACAAAACGTTATTATATATTGAAAATTATACCGTTAATCTGGACGGTAATTTTGTTTAGGGAAGGTCTGTGTCGGACAATTTTAGCAAGGCGTCAATTATAAAGAAAACAAGCCAAACTGTCTAATTGAAGCGATTACCTGTACCCTGTCAATACCTCCCTATAATTAGGTGGTGTGTGATGATATGTCAGTTAGATAGCACGTGCCGATCAAGACATTGTATTGCCAATTTTCGCACATAAGGTCTTTATTGCATGTAGTGTTGGATCTTGTAATTAAATCTGTAGCATATTATTTTATAGTCTTGATCAATAGCCTAATAGTATTAATAAATTAAACATCATGCCGTAATGATAATTTTTTAACTGCTACACATATTAATTGTACTGATTCGTAAATTGATTATCGGCTTATGCAAATCTAAAGAGTGTAGATTATACTTCTAAATTCTGGATTTTATACTGTTGATTAGAGTGAAATATACATGCATGTTCATGCACATGTATATGTAGTAAGTTTTTAACATTTAGAATGTCACACACGTAGAATGTACCTGTGTACGATTGATTCTTGTTACGATGTTGTAGAGCTTTATTGCTTTCGAATTTTTAAACTCTGGGTAGAAGTGAGAAAATTATCATTTTAAGGAAAATGACAATTAAATTTTGTATGTACCCGTAATGTTAGTTTCACCCGAGTTTTGTTCCGTTATTATCGCATCATGAAAATAATAGGTGCTCGTGGCTAGATCAAAGCAGTAGTAGGTCTTGAAATTATGATCTTAAAATGATTTTTGTTCTCCCGATATTATCTTGGATAATTATAGAATAAGAAATATAAACTCTGGCAGATTGAATTTTGGTTAAAGAATGTTGTCAACTGACATGATAATCACGAAATGTTTATATCAACATTGGATGATGAAGATTGTTTTAACAGACCGCCATCAATCATAACAGATGGAAATTACCGGCCTCGTTAAGAAGTAAAAATGTGATGAAATGTTTGAAGTGTAAATTATTATGTTAGTTACTAATGATTCATTTACTTGTAGTTACATAAAGTGCTTCATTATTTGTTTTAGTGCATACGGCAAACAGTTTTGTATATTTATTTGTAGGGCTCATATATATGTACAATGTAAGCACAAACAAATACACTGAACAGGTACATTAAATTTTAGTGCTTTGAAATACATGTAAATGTTAACATCATAATAAT
Organism: Ostrea edulis; assembly: GCF_947568905.1. Classification (NCBI taxonomy): domain Eukaryota; kingdom Metazoa; phylum Mollusca; class Bivalvia; order Ostreida; family Ostreidae; genus Ostrea; species Ostrea edulis. The sequence goes on along the minus strand of NC_079168.1, from coordinate 48,060,693 downwards.
TTATTTACTAATGCAAATGGTCAAATCCAATGATAGAATGTGTTTAATTCACTATGCATCAATAAAGTAGGCATATATTGGTTACTTATGTAAAGATAGAAAATATGCGATTCAATTATCCGGACGCTTCATTTATCCGGACGATTTTGCTGGGAACCAAAGTGTCCGGATTAACGAGGCTCCACTGTATCTACTTTCTTAAAGCGGCAGTTTTTCCAGGAAAGTAAATAGACGACCGCATTACAAATGTTAGGCGTATCTACATATCAATTCATGTCAAACATCCAAGGTTAGATGTAGGGTACCAGAATCTGCCAAAGTTTTCTGAATGACTAGTTTGTTGGTCCCATCATTCTCTCATCATTTCTGAAGATCCCAGGTCCCTATCAGACCTGATTCTGAAGTTATATCAGTTTTTTATGTTCAAGGTAAGAGGTCAAGTTCACTGGAGTCATTTGACCTTGATACTAGTTTATAGGTCACAACATCCTTTTATCATTTCTGAAGATTTCATGATTGTATTGGTCCCAGTTCTAAAATAATATAACTTTTAATCATCAAGGTCACTGGTCATTTGATACTAGTTTGTATCCTCTAATCATTTCTGAAGATCCCAGGTCTTCTATGTTCAGCATCAAGGTCATTGGAGTCACTTCACTTTGATACTAATTTTAGATCATCCTTCCTAAAGATCCCATGTCTCTATTAGACCTGGTTCTGAAGTAATACCAATTCCATGTTCTAAAGTCAGAGGTCAAGGTCACTGGAGTCACTTGACCTTGATACTAGTTTGTAAATCCTTTCATCCTCTAATCATTCTGAAGATTTCAAGTACCTATAGGTCCTAGTTCTAAAGTAATACGAGAATTCATGATCAAGGTCAAAATTCAAGGTCACTGGAGTCATTCAACCTTGATACTAGTTTGTATCCTCTTCATCATTTCTGTAGATTCAATGTCTATCAATTATGGTTCTAAAGTTATACTAGTTTTATGTTCAAGTTCAATAGTTTGTAGGTCCTATCATTCTCTTATCATTTTTAAAGATCCCACGTCACCATTAGTCCCCATTTTAAAGTTACACCAGTTTAAAATTCATGGTTAGAAGTCAAAGTCACTGGAGTTTCTTGACCTTGATACTAGTTAGAAGGCCCAGTCATTAACTTCTCATTTCCTCAGGACTCTAGCTATCATATTTGTCTAGTTATATCTGTTGAATTTTGAAATTAATAATTCCCCCATAGAGTTCTATGTTATACCCCCCCCCCCCCCCCCTCTCCCCAATGTGCCCTAACCACTTCAATCTGAAAACAAAACCATTTCTGTACAACTAGATACATTGGCCTATCATATCTTTGGATATCTATAGTCTGTCAAAGGGTTAAGAAGAACAGCTGCAGACATTTTTAAGTGTGAAAAAGAAGGAAAAGAAGCAGAAGAACAGCAGAGGCCCATCAGCCACATCGCTCATTTGAGTCATCTTGACCCTGCTGTTGTTCAGCCATTTTTTTTTTTAAATCAATCTTTATTCCCATGAAAACTTTGACCCCATATTGTGGCCTCAACGTAGCCCCAAATGATCACAATATAACTAAAACTGAATTCACAAAACACAGACGCCTCCACACTGATGACTAACATGATCTTGTTGTTCTGGAGAAGACCAAGGTCATAGATCATGATATCTTGCCATAAGAAATATGTGTACAAAATATGAAAGCTCTATCTCAAATAGTTCAGGTGATATTCAATAAGTCAGATCTTTAAAAACTTCAGTCAAAGTCACAAGAGTAAATATCCTCTAGCCCATGGATAGGGAATTTCAAAATTTTAGTTCACACAACTACATGCTTTTTATATCCATGTATACAGTATATCTTTACAAAACAGAAGTAATGAAGAATATATTTTCACTGTATACCCATTAAGCCCACTATAAAGCCTGACCCTTGGCCTCGAGGTCATGAATTAAATTTACAATTTTGGTATGTAGGGATCCATGCTCTTCATAAAAACCATGCATTTAGTTTTTCTTCAAGGTGTGCATGGGTAAAGAAGAATTTTTTTTTTAAAGAATTAATGCATTTTCATTATAATCCAAAACACCCACTCTAGTACCAGAATTCCTGACCCAGGGGACATGAAATTCACATTTATGGTAGAGGCATTCTTGATCATCATGATTATAAACACAGTTTGCTACGTGTCCCCGAGTAAAGAAGATTTTTATTAAAGATTTCACAATTTTAGTACAGGCTTCTTTCCTCATTATTACTATAATTATGCTCAATTTCTTGTTTGCTGTCATGGAGTGCATCCGATGCATTTTCACTATGGGAATTTATGCTTCACATAAACCCATCCTAGCACAGTAACCCCTGAAATTCCATAATTTTGGCAGAGGCTTCCTTGCTCATAGTGACTATACACACAGTTTGTCTGCCAAAATGTTCTTGAGTAAAGAAGATTTTAAAAGATTTCATTCATTTTCAAGGTTCTGATCCTAATCTTCAGCCCCAAGGGATACAGTGACCAAGACATTCACAATTTTAATTCCCCTAACCCCAAAGATTTTAGTTCCCCTTACCCTAAAGATTTTCCACACCCAATCTGATTTTAAAACAATGGCCATGAACTTGCACAGAAGAAATTCATTTTGCTCAAATATTAATACACAGCAGACGATGGATGACGATGAACAACTACCAATCACAATAAAATAGGTAGTTAGGGTCAGCAACTATGCTTAGATTCTGAACAGTCTATTAGTGACTTTGCATTTCAAGTATTCAATGAAACATCTATCTAGATTTCTTCATACCCAGTATTTGTCCATACAAATCTGTGAACAAAACCTGGTTGCCCAAGCAGTTTCTACGCTTTTCAAGGTCTCTTTCTTGAGCAGGCGATTGTCACAAGGCTTACTGCAATTCAAACATATTGGAATTCCATCTGACGTGGTAGCCTATAAAGAAAAGAAATCTGCTTGCAAACTTTGACTGATCTGAGGCAATAAAATGCTCTGTTCAGTTAATTCTTGTATACCTGTAATAAGCTGGTTTCTGAGTGATACGATCGTTTAACAACTCTGATATCGCCCTGCACTTCATCAGCTTTTGCTAGTGACTCAGTTGCAATGTCTTCCTGATGAAGAGAAAAAGACAACCCAAGATTTTTAAAAAAAGTAATATTCAGTCCAAAGTAATGATTTTGAACAGAATACTGTAGATGTACTTTTGTCTGTGTTGTCGTGATTCCACAGATTTGTATTCTCGGTTTAGTCTGCAAGGTTATAATTCCACAGATTAGTATTCTCAGTTTAGTCTGCAAGGTTATAATTCCACAGATTTGTATTCTCAGTTTAGTCTGCAAGGGTATAATTCCACAGATCTGTATTCTCAGTTTAGTCTGCAAGATTATAATTCCACAGATCTGTATGTGGTACAAATGATTATCTTTGATTGTTTCTTTATACCTAAATATTAACATTCACTGAATCTTTTCTCTTATATTTCTATTGAAATTGACATTGCTTTCATCTGCAACAATGAATGTATGTTTGTTGCAAACTAGTTCGATCCGTTTTTTTTAGTACCATCTGTCTGCGTAATCATTACAAAATATGGAGCGCCATCAAGGTCAAAGGGTGCAATGGCTGATCCGTTTAACATAACAAATGGGTCAACCATATGACATTTTAGTACTTAAATCTAGTTTATATTTTCAAACAATACATAAAAATATAAATATAACCAATAAAATGTCTTTGTTTCATTGGGTGATGAAGGTAGCAATCATTGCAGAAAAATTTTACATAACCCACTTGTTTTTTCTGCAATGCTAGCTACCTTCATCACCTGATGAAACAACAAAGAAAACATTTTATTGTTTAAATAGCATTTCAATTCAGCACTATTATAACAAATTAATAGTCAATCTGTTAGGATTGGTGTGAATTGTATATTCTTAACTGCAATTATTGCTTTTAGAAAGCATTGTAATTGTTTTTATTTTTACAACTATATACTGTATTTTTCTATCATAAATGTTTGAATGGGCTTTTGCGCAAATCATGTGATCATGTCTTATAAATAGCAAGGCCATGCAGTAGCACAGCGTTGCTAGTAGTACTCGAATAGTAGCTGTGTTAATAGGTAAATGGCGGAAAGTGACATTTGCATGGAGGCAGGGACTGTGAAATGTATAATTACATGTACTGGCATAATAAAGTGCAAGCGAGCAGTGTTCCTACATGTTTCATATGTAGTAGCTTTAATTCGGAATATCTGACGAACAAAGAGAGAAAGAATATCCTAGACAAATAAATTAATCTAGTGCATTAAAGTTAATCAAGATTGAAGTAGTTAGTTTTCATGTCTCTCATGCTTGGTATTGATCACAACTTGCTAAAAACTTTGTTTTACACAAAAACACATCTTAATCAGGGAGTAATTATTTGTCCCAATCTGACCATTAATTTTGAAGAACATACCTTGTAATTCAAGACATTTTGAATGACATAAAATATTTACATAAATCAATAATGATATAGATATGGGATGTGTACAAGTGGAATTCATAATCATACATGTCAATAATTTAAATATTTAATCAGCACCATTCTTTATGCAAAACCCTTTTTAAAATTTAAAATATGGATTTATGGTTGAACTCAAGGATAGGCAGGACAATAGCATGGGGGGGGGGGGGGGGGGGGGGGGGGAAATTGTCAATGAATTTTTCTCATACTTGTTAAAATCTTAACATAGGGGACCTTTAATACAAGTATGTCCAAATCATGTGGGGGTTCTTGTCATTGTAGGAAGTTAAGAGCAGAGAAGAGTTACCACCCCTTAAAATCAAGTAAAAACTGATTAACATTACATCATGGTCCTGTTAAACTTTCCATGAAATCCATTTATGTTTGAAATTCACACAGATTATAGAAAACGTATACCCATTCAATGCTATATTAGTATCTTTTAAAATTTTTATAATTTAGACAAACAAATAGTCAATAATACACAAAAATTTACAACGTACAAGTACCGTTTTCACTGTTGTAACAGATGTCTCCCTCACACGCAGGGTGACAATTTAGATGATAAATTTTAATGGCACAAGAAAGAGAACTCTCTAAAGCAATTCTGCATTTCATTTGATGTTAACATTGTCTTGTGAAATATGTTACGGAAATGTTTACACTTTACGTTATGTTTTTGCTTCATTTTATCATGACGCCATGATCGAAAAACTTTACGTCTCGTTAATGCTTGTTTAACTGCCTCAAACCAGTGTTTGCTTTGTTTAACATATACAGCTTATAGATGTATGACACTGAGTTTAAAACAAAATAGTGCATGTAGTTGAGGGTAACATTGATTTCATCCCTCAAAAACCATTAAAAATTTATTCGAATTTTCTGCAGAAAAAGTTGTTATGATTTAGTTGATGTTTTAAAAAATGAATATGGCACAAGTCAAGAAATGTTAGATTTATTTTTATGACACAGAGTTTCTGACATAATATATTGTGATGTCTCCCTGCTAAACAGCCCACAATTGTATATCATGACACGGAGTCTCTGACATAATATATTGCGATGTCTCCCTGCTACACAGCCAACAATTGTATATCATGACACGGAGTCTCTGACATAATATATTGTGATGTCTCCCTGCTACACAGCCCACAATTGTATATCATGACACAAAGTCTCTGACATAATATATTTCACTCACATGATCAGTGTTCTGTTAACTAAATCCACCGGTACGAAAGTCCACAAGTTTAAGACTACAGACAATGTGGAAATTCGCACCACACAGAACAAAAATCACATCTACAGTATACTATGGTATCAAACAAGCAATTACGTACACATAAACTCAATTGATGACTATTAGAAATTGAATATCACTACAATCAAATTTCTGTCGACAAGTACATAAACAAATATATTGGCAAGAAACCTTTGTTTTGTGACGGATAGTAGTTGTGCTTCTGTCGCTTTTTAGAGCTTCATATGCATCAAGGGGACTGTCAAAGAGCTTGGTTGATTTCACTATCAGTCGGCGCTTAGTTTCTGTTAAACTGAAATAGGACAGAAGAGAATAATTTATTTTATATGATGTTCTTGTTTCATTCACATTTTAAAAAGAATTTACTGGTCTGTGAACACCTGTCATTTAAGAAATAAGATATCATTTTTGAGTGTTATTGGGATATGTCATGAAGTTGGTCACATGATCAAATCCTGTAACGTAGATTTGATCACGTACCAGCTTTATGCCATATCCCAATAACACTCAAAAATGATATCTTATTTCTTATATCTATATTTCTATTTGATTTGTGTTCTTACCGAGCTTCCATGATTATGTAGCAGATGACCGAAATAACAATCATTCAACACAAAATATAGTTCATTAGATTTTTATCAAATAAATGATTAGGAACAAAATCTAAGAGAATATAAGATATAAATATTTAATTTAGAAGGTTAAAAAATACAAAACTGGTGTAAAATAAAGGTAATTTGAGCGTAAAGTCAACTGAATTAAAGACAAGAAGAGCAGAGTAAACTACATCCGTGATGTGATTTGGTCGTGATCTGTGATGTGGAAACTGTGGCGTTGGCCTATTTGAAGTTGGAAACACAATTACTGAATACAAATTTTGACAGAAATTCAGAGGATCTGAGAGAATTGATGGTGGATAGGTGGATTAAGTTAATGTTAAGCTCTTGGTCAGGTTTTTGCAAGTTTTGGAAGGGAAAAATGACATGTTCATCATTATGACTCATGGTTGAAGCTATGTAGGACAAATTTAGATGAAGTGCAGGTAAGTTGGCTTCTTTATTTTTCTTACCTTCAGTAAGAGAAAATAAATACGAACTGATAGATAGTTTTTGTTCATTTGAGAGATTTCTGTCGTAGGATTTTAGTGAAGACTCGCAACGGTCCCCTGACATAGGTCTACATAAATTTTTGGGCCTCAAAACTAGCCTCACTCATGCTGAGTCATGGCAGTTTATGAATGCTGTTGCCTGGAAACAACTGGTTATCATCATCATCAAGTCCTATAGATATAAGTCGTCTCCATTTCTTCGCTTCCAATATCAAAGTCATCGTATGAATTCACCATGTTGCAGAAGTTGCAGTTTTAGGCCTAGTTCTAGTAGTTGCAGACAGTATTTAAAATGAAACAACTGAACAGAATGTTTAATGTTTCTATTTCATTAATTGATGATATTCTTGTCTGTAGAAAATCCTTCCTATTTTTACCCAATTTTGCCCCCAGGGTTAAATTAAAAGTTCCAAAATCTTATTGCATACCTACAGGACATCACCTATTATATTTCAAAAGATGAATTGGTTACTGCTTAGAATAAAAGAGGAGTTTGAGGGAGAAGAAAGTGTGACAGACAGACCCAAAATTTCTTAAAGTGCAGGTATATTCATGTGGAAAACTGCAGGTACATATGTGAAAAATGTAACAAATGAGGGTATTGCGGTGTAAATAAGACAAAGAAATACAAAATCTTTACAAAATATTGTTCTAAAGCTAATTACTCTGGTGTGGCAGTTTTAAGTACTCTGATTAAGTACACATTTCCACAGACTGCATCCAATCCTACAATACACATATCAAAACTATCCACTAATTAGTATCCTGGCAGAACGACATCAGAATAAGAACAATCAAGTTTTACTGTTGGAAAATCACATATACTTTGGCGATGGTTTCAGTACTTTTAATATCTAATATTTACCTATTCCACTCTCTCATGAATTTCTGCACAAGTCTAAAATTTTGTGGAAGTAACAGGATATCTGGAAGGTTCCCTTGGTTGTTCATTTCCACATCCAATGGCATAAAGTTGGCTTGAAGGGAGTCACCATTCTAAAAGTTAAAGTTTAAATACATAGTCATGATATCATAACTTCAATCACATGCATTTAACAGTCTGCTACAACATCTTTTCCTGAACACCTATAAGTAAATTCATGAACCTGGTAGCTTGTTCTAGTCAGCAGATACCAAATTCATACCATATCCCAAAGAAATTCACTTACCATTGGACAGGTACATGGGTATAAATCTATATTAACACATATGGCTGGATTAATCTGCTTGTTTGTGCATATGTTTTCATGTAGGTGTATGTAAAAAAAAAAAAAAAAAAAGTTCTCATCTCTCTCTCTAAAAATAGTTCATACCATAACAAAATGTGTTTTTGAAACCCTTTGCCTCCAGTGGCTACAAAGAAACAATCAACAAGGTCAAAAATCAAGTACCAAAAGAAAGCCTTGTCAAAAGGAATGCACAAATGAAATACAGTGGAACCCCGTTATTACGTTCCCCCTTTATTACGTTAGTCCGCATATTATGTTGGAATTTCAAAGCACAAAACCATTTCTTAACAAACCTATATAAAATAGACCTCGTTATTACGTTGTCCTAAAATGCCGGGACTCGATATTACGTTGTAAAAATTCCGACAAAAACGTAATAAACCCCTAATTATTCAATAGTGATTCTCAAAATAATAAGCCATTCACACCTTGACTGCTTGAGGCAGTCACCACGTATATTTCCTGGTCTGTTTGGGGATTAGAGACGCTTGACTGATCACGCTTCGATAGATCTAGCAACATCAATACAGGTGAATACCCCGTATAGAAGCCAGTGATAAACAATTAAATAATGTTTATTTAGACATTGTACTCTATGAAATTTACTTCATTTTGCATATTTTGATAATCAAAGAAATAATTTCTCAACCACCTGCGTGTTCAGCATAGTGTGATTACCTTCGCTATTAAAACTCTATTTACGGACAGCTTTGAAACAAGAAAGACAAGATTTATCGTAGCAATGTTACAACAGCTTGGGTAACTGCTTGGACATAGGTGACTAAAGGTGTTCAATTAAAAAAAATGTTCATTGTTTGGACATGTAGCTTGGGTGTTCGTAAATCTCGTCCATACATACACCAATCTATCAGGCGATTCGTGCACGGCGTTTACCTCAGTGAATATTTTAAAATCCCATGATGCGCACGTGATTTTAGTGCCATCATTTAGCGTTATAAATGAAATATTCGTGCATCATTATATTTTTTTATATGTGGATTGCGCTTAAATTGTTCTCCATGCATGTTTACCGTTGGTGAGAAGTGTGTAAGTGTTGGGTATCGTGTGCGTTTTGTGTCTATAGTTTTGTTGTTTTTTGGGTGGGATTTTTTTTATTGTGTTGTGTATTGTGTAATTAGAGAACTTAATAAAAACGATGTTTTGTTATTTTTTTTTAATACGAATGTTGAATACGAACCGGAACGAGTTATTGAGAGAAATTTACATGAACGCATTGTTTTAAAGTTGAACAAAATGGCGGTCCAAACGAATGCAGAAAAAGCAACGTTTATCAAAACATCCTTATGTATCCTACACCGAAATAAAGAAAAGGGATAAGAACATGAAGAATTACGGACATTAAAGATAAGATGTAAATAAAACAAAGTATCATAGTCTTTTAAACAAAGAAACAGTAAAGATATATTCACACACCCCTTCACGGAGTACCAACGGACGATATACAATTTCCAAATGATAATTTTAACGGATTTCACTGGGAACGTTTATTACGTTGCCCCCGGTATTACGTTATTTTACCGTGACAAAATGGAAAACGTAATAACGGGGTTCCACTGTATGACAACCCTATCACTCAGCATTTAAAAGTTATGAGCAAGGTTAAAGTTTTATAATTTGGGTCACACTTCAAAGTCAAGGTACAAGGTCAAAGATCATGGTATAAAATGAAAGTCTTGTCTTAAGGAATATTTATATGAAATATGAAAGACCTTCCTTATATAGTTCAGGAGATATACTCTAGTCACAGGAACATAAAAATATCTGATAGCTCCTTAATCTGTATCTGTTACTCTCCAATACAGTAAAACACGCTTTTATTGAACATGCTTAAAACGAATTAATGCTTTATTGCAAATTGACATTTATTCCCCTATGAGAGGAAAATAAAAAATATCAGATATAGCAAAGTTTGGTTATAACAATCTGTTCTACACTGGCTCTAAAGGTTCATTATATCCATGTTTTACTGTATAATGAAGTTTGGTTATAACAATCTGTTTTTTTGCTGGTCCTGGAGGTTCATTATAACCATGTTTTACTGTATAATGAAGTTTGGTTATAACAATCTGTTTATCGCTGGCCCTGGAAGTTCATTATAACCATGTTTTACTGCATAATGAAGTTTGGTTATAACGATCTGTTTTACACTGGCCCTGGAGGTTCATTATAACCATGTTTTACTGTATAATGAAGTTTAGTTATAACGATCTGTTTAATGCTGGCTCTGGAGGTTCATTATAACCATGCTTTACTGTATAATGAAGTTTAGTTATAACGATCTGTTTAATGTTGGCCCTGGAGGTTCATTATAACCATGTTTTACTGTATAATGATTCAAATTTATCAAAATTTAATGCTATGTTTTACCTTTGTATCCTGTATAAACAGGGTTTACATAGGCAATGCCTGGTGCCCAATGCATTTGAGCTATCTATATAAATTACATTTAAAATTCATACCTCATTGTATAGGTATATTCTGTTTGTGTATGCACTGCACTTGTAGTAAAAGCTTTTATACACTGGAATGGCAGAAGTATCTTTTACAATGACAGTATCTTCAATCTTAGTAACACCTACAAGAAGGGAAATAAATTAATACTTTAAATTGGTTTTTCTTTCTTTCATCACCAATAGTCAATCCTGAAAAAGAGAGAGAGAGGAAGAAACTAAGGATAACCAGCAACCTTAACTGTCAATCTTACAAGTTATTCATAGAGTAAATAAAAGCACCACAAAGTGGAGTATCCCCTCACAACACTAATACTCGCATACTTATATTCACAACATCAAACTCAGTGTACCTCACACTGGCATTACAAATGCACTCACTCAACCAAACATACCACTGCATTACTTCTTCCTCTCAGGCTCCACAGAGAGGGAATAATAAATCTTCACATTTCAATCACGATATAAGGAATGAAAGGAAAGCATAAATATTACTCCTACCTTGTGACACAGCATTTTGATCCCATTCATCATCATGTATTTCTTTTGTAATGTCACAAACATCTTGTTTCATCTTGTCACTTGGTGTTGGTTGTAGTGAGTCCTCAATACCCTGATCATCTACTGTCTCCTGTCCACTACTGGTCACCTCCTGATCATCTATCATCTCCTGTCCACTACTGGTCACCTCCTGATCATCTATTGTCTCCTGTCCACTACTGGTCACCTCCTGATCATCTATCGTCTCCTGTCCACTACTGGTCGTATCTTCACTACAGGTCATCTCCTGATTCATGTTTCTACTGCTCTCCACCATGACATCTTTATCTTGAGAAGTTTGTACACTTGCTGAAAACTGGTCACTGCTTGTAGAGTTCTGTGATGAATGGCTGCTTTGATCAACATCTGCGTTTACTGGAGAGTAAGTCTCCAAGAAAAAACTCCTCCTTTGCTTTTGGTCGGATTTTGAAGAAGGATTTCTTTCAACACATTTTTCCTCACTGAAGCCTTCTCCCTCTGAATGGTCACATATATTGATCTTTTTATCTTTTTGGTCAGAAAACATGTCTTTAGTTACAGAACGTGAATCTACAAGGCAGACAGTGGAGTACAAACCCGGAGACTTGGACAACTCAGAATTACTTTCAGTAATACAAGAGTCATCGTCACATTTTAACACACCAAACTCTCCCTGTTGTTCAGTGTGGTTGTCATTGACCTTTGGATCTGGCAATTCTTGAGTAGAAATCAAAGTCTTGGATTTCTTGTGTTTTGGGGTATTACAAATTTCACAACAGGGAAGATCAGCATGATTTTGGAATGTACATCTTGCACAGCCCCAATTATCAATCAATGAGTGTGTCTGTTTTATCTGTGAAGTTTGTCTGGTCAATTTTGGCTTTTCAGAAACAAAGTCATTTTCCTCATCATTTTCCTCTCTGGTCCAAAACAATCTTTTCTTCTTACAATTAGTTTTACGCATCTTTTTCATTGAAGATCCCTGTGAATAAGACTTCTTCTCATCATCGCTATCTGAGATTTCCACTATGTCCTCTGAGTCAGATCTACTGTCCAGTAACTTCTCTCCTTTACTGACAGAAAACCCATCTTTCCTTTTCCTTTTCTTACCACTATCTATGAAATCCAAAATCGATGTTTGATCCTTTGACTGAAAATATACATCAACCACATAACAGGCATTCATGTGTCTTCCAAGTCAAGTGACTAACAATTTATACTGGATATTGTTGACAATCTATACTGGATATTGTTGACAATTCAAACTGGATATTGTTGACAATTTATACTGGATATTGTTGACAATTTAAACTGAATTTTGTAAAATGAAAATGTCACAATGAAACCCCAGCTGTTCCAGTGGTGGACTTTTCACTCTCACTTGTAACAACATACATGTAGTCCACAAATTACAATCACAAAGAGAACATTCTTGTGTCTTCTAGTCAATATATATTATTACTACAGTAACTTGATCCAAAGAATCTGATCACATTGAGTTGACAGGTGGGGATCAAACGAGACACTTCGCATTTAATCTGATGATCCGCGCCTGTCAGTGAGAAGTGATCCAACTCTTCTGATCAAGTTACTGTAGTAATGACAAATTCATTATATACCCCCTTATGTATTATTAAATCCATGTTTATAAGAAAATAAAATGTATTCCAAATTATCAAAAACAAACATAAAGAGAAATTATTTTTTGTGTACACAGTTTTGTTTGTGATGCATTCAATCATTTTTTACAAAAAATGTGTGTTGATGCATTGTGACATCGTCAGTTTCAGAGAGACATGATCTGGATTCAGTAGTGATCCGGAAAGTTGGATCACACTGTGAATTTTACAGTATTAAAGCACGGATTATGGATAGATATATATCATAAAGTGAATTATGACTTCTTCGGTTATCAAAGAAACACAAGTGTCCTCAGTCGTCACTAAAAGTCACATGTACAGTATTTTACAATCACTACTTATAAACCGAAGTCTAAATCATCAAGAGATAAAATTTTAACCTCTTGATTAATGTATGTGTATCCATTACGAAAGACCCTTCGAACTCTGAAGTTACACAAACGGTTTTGACACAATCTAATTAAAATTAGATCCTTTGATCCGCTTATCTACTATCGCTACACATATCAAAGGATCTTAATTTTAATTAGATTGGGTTTTGACAGCACTTTTATTTTGCTACATGTATCACCTTTTGAGATGAGAAAATGGCAGCAAAATCTGTGTTGGCTGCCTCTTCTGCAGATGGTGCCTTGTAGACATCGGCCGTTGAGAGGAGATCCACCTGGTACTTATTCCCTTTGTCTGCCTGCATCACTTGTTTCTGACCATTCAGTGTAGTGGTGGTCACGATGGTCTAAATGCATTACAGCAACAACAAAAAAATGCATATCTGATGAACACAATTTCCTGAACCTACAGGAATTTCATAAAGAAACTCAACTGTTGGATCTATATATATTATCACTCCAGTAACTTGATCAGAAGAGTCAGATCACGTCGAGTTGACAGGCGATCAGAAGAGTCAGATCACGTCGAGTTGACGGGCGCGAATCATCAGATCACAGAGTTTGATCTGATGATCCGCGCCTGTCAACGAGACAGTTTAAAGTTTAAGTGAGACAGACCAGAAAGCTAAAGACTCATCCATTATCAAAACCATTGAGTTATGGTTCAACTTTATCTGCACATGATTCAGGTGTTATATCTATATTGTCACATCACCACCAATATTCCGTCCTGCTAGAGGTTCAGTAAAACTCTAATTCTTATCTTATTCCATTTTTAAAATATTTTTTTAATATTGTATATCTTCTTGCATGATAACATTCTTGCCACTGAAACCCGGAGTCATTTGCTTAATGAAACTTCCAACTTATTCTACTTTCATTTGAGTTCAATAAGTCATGTTCTGTCTTTCCAAACTAAACCTATTCCAAATCACTTAATGAGGTATGCTACACCAGAGAAATTTGATATGGATGAAAAGTGGAGGCTATGTACACTGAGTGGCCAAAAGTATTGCAACAAACATGGCTGACGTCATCACAATGTAAATAACAGCTGCATGGAAAAAACCAACTTTCAATGAAATAAACATTATTTATTTATCATTTTTTTCTAGTATTTTGTTGCAAAGTCTTTCTCAATAATAACTTGTCGTAGTCTTGAAGATATTGAAGCATGGAAGCTACGGATATATGTTTGAGAGAGGTCATTCCAAATTTTTGTCACTGCAGCCATTAGGTCATCCCGGTTTTTAATATCATCAAACTCACAGGACAGTTTGATTTTGATACAACGCCGGACATTTTCAACGACATTAAGGTGCGGGGACTGTGCAGGCCAGTTGAATTTTGGAATACCGTTTTCTTATTTCCAAGTATTGGTCTGTCTAGAGGAGTGGGGGTGGAATTATCGTCTTGGAAAATAAATTGCTGATTTCCAAAATTTTTGCTAACAACGTGCCATAAGTGATTATCCAGCAATTCAATATACCTTGCTGAGTTTAGATTTCTATCAACAGGTACACGAACACCAATACCATAATAGGTAATACACCCCTAAAACATACAACTTACTCTCACGGGCGTTTTGCGTTGGTTCAGACGGTAAGGTTTCCTCTTCTCGGACGATTTTCTCCACAAACTTACAGAGTTATTTTGTCCAATGACTACCTGTGTTTCGTCTGAGAAAATAACTTTCTACCACTGTTCAGGTTTCCAATGTCTTTTCCTCGGCACCACAAAATTCGGCGTTGTTTGTTGACTTTAGCGATTGTAAGCGTTTTCTGAATTTTGCCCCTCCTGTATCCTTCCTGGTGTAACTTATGACGAACAGTTCTCATGGACACATTTGTACCTTCATTCCTATTCAAAGTTGATGTAATGTCTTGAAGAAATTGTCTTCTGTTAGTTTTCAGAAAGCGATAAAGTTTCCGATCACCCCTCTCATCTATCACTCAGGGCCTTCCTCTCCGGGGATCGTTTTTAACACTTTCTTTTTGACGGAATGTTTTCAAAACTCGTTCAACAGTGCTTCGATGGATTCCCAATGATTCACTAATTTTGTTGTCATTAAATCCCTTTGAATTTAGAATTACAATCCTTTCCTTTAGGTCCTTTGACAATTCTCTCTCATTCTTCGACATTGTTTTCATTCGATACCTTACCGGAAATCGTCTGCTACTTTGAATTACAAACGGTTCCCCATATAATTCGTACCCTAGTTAATTCGCATACCTGACATCACGACCCAAGCTTACTTTGTTACGCGTCAGCAATAAAAATAAAATTTGAAGCGAGTAAAATTGTGATGACGTCAGCCATGTTTGTTGCAATACTTTTGGCCACTCAGTGTACAACATTATGAAATTGAAAACTTTCAAATTTAATTCATTCAGTCAAAAAATGCAGTTTTAATAGAAAACAATCTGAAAAAATTTAAAACCCCTGCTGGACTCAAACCCACGATCTACAGTTCAGCAGTCGATATGCTAACCTACTGAGCTACTCAGCTAGGCAATAATTTATTAGATGAATGGACAAACATTGCCGATATTTATATTTTCATCCATGTTTTAAAAGGAAGTCAGCCATTATGATGAGGTAGAGTACCTCCTAAGTTATATAATTCATTAAAAACAAACAAAAAGCTAATCTACAAAGTAAAGGTGTTGCTGAAGAAGTCTGCACACAACCCACTCTTACCATTACGAACTTGAACCATTGTGAACTCTGCCTACTGCAGATTTTATGAATACAAACAATTACATAATGCATTTACCAGTGCTAACCTAGTATATTAGTTTGTCAATATTAATTGATTGCTGTAATGTTTGTGAATGTGCACCATCTCCTATAAGTAACACTACACGCGTAATTCCACAGATCTGGAACTCGTAATTATTGATCCCTCCTATTGCATTTGGGATATTGGTTTCTTTGATCCTGGGATACAATGAAGATCATGATATTTTTGTATCACTTTTGTAATGGGTACTGACGACTATGTTGTGTTTCTGGCAAGTTTCAGCAAGACAGCATGCCCTGCAATAAGACTTTATGGAACTTCCAACAACTAAGTGAGATTTGGTGATGTGATATCTGTGTTATGTGGCTGTGACAATTCCTCAATATTTCTAAAGATGGAATAAAGTTCAGGAGTTAACACTTATGAAACAATGAAGAAACAAGGCCCTATCATTCTACCAGCTGTGCAGTAATAACTACCTTTCTACAAACTGCAGACCACACCCATTCATCCATGGTGTCTTTGGCCACTAAATAGTGCACAGAAACACAGCTGGTCTGTCCTATTCTGTGTGCCCTGTCCTCACATTGGATTAATACCCCTGGTGTCCAGTACATCTCTGCAAACACTACTAGAGTAGCCTTGGTAAAAGTCAATCCCTAAAATTTATAATATTCAGTAGCGTAATAAATATCAAACTACAGAATATATACAAACTTTACATTATCATCAACATCAGCAACAAAATAGCTTTTCAAAGAAATTCTGTTTCACAATTGTGAATGTTGATTAAATCCATTTCAAAATCATTAAACATAAGGAAAGACATATCCTAGTCCCTTATAAATTCATACTAACCACTCCTGCTGCTAGAATGCTTAGTATAGCTACTCTAGTATCTGGGTCAGATTGAAACTGTTGGACATAGAGCTGTCTATCAGATGGCTTAGTATCACCATCAATCCTAATAAATTTGACATTATGGTCCATCAGAGTCTGCTGTAAGCCATTCATCATGGCATGATGGTAGGCAAAAACCAGAAACTTTAGGTTTTTGCTGTCACACAACATGGCTACATATTCTCTTGCAGCACCAATCTATAAAAAAAAACCCAGCACATAAAAAAACAAAGAACAAGATGTATGAATATGTCTGAAACAAATCGCCTTTATGTGTGGCCTTTTTCAACGGTGGCAAATTTTACATTGACCTCGATAAGTAACCCTGACCTTTTGACATAACAATGACCTTGACCACATATAAAGTCTCTACAACATACAGTTTAAAAGTTCTGACCAAGATAAAGCTGCTGAGAGAAAGAGACAAAACAAAATATGCTTCTCTGATCACTGATTTCTGGGACATAAAATATTTCCTTGAATATCAAAATATCTAAATCAAAATAGCAGGTGCACAACTTCATTATTCATATAAGATATACATAAAGTTTTAATGAAATCTGTTCATTTGGTGTTAAAGATCTGGACAAATGATGTCTACGGACACAGATGGACAAAGTGATTCCAGTATACCCCAAAACTTTATTCGCCGTGAGTATAAAAAGTCAACTCTTTATTTAAAAGATCAAGGTTATGAGGTAAAAGAATTTGTTACCTAAAGAAAGATCTTGACAAAAGGACTACATATGTGAAATATGGAGGCCCTATTATATAAAGCATTCAGAAGTTAAGGCCAATGTTAAAGTTTTTTGTGAACAATCAAGACAAAAAGACAAATGGACAGACCAAAACCTATATGACCCCCGAATCTCCGATTATGGGGGCAGATAAAAGATTCACCAGTATCATACCTTGGCCTCCCCACTGAGTTGATATAGTTTCTGAATCAGGCTGAGAGTGTTGCCAGAAAAGCCATCACTGGTTGCCATTCGATATACATTGTCAACTTGGCAATGATCTTTCTTCATGGAAGACTTCAGTTCATGGAATGTCTTCTCAATGCTCTGAAATGTCAATTTTTAATCATCTTTTATTTAATACCATCCTTTCGAACAAAACATGATACATTTCATCTGAAATGTTCTACCATTTCTATTCTGCTGAGATTTTATTTGGTCATAATATAGATCTAATCTACTGGTACATTTTTAAAATCAATAAAGCTACAAAGATAGAAACAGGTCGTTCCAGTGGCATTGCTAAATATACACATGCAAAAAGAACAGTCTGTGTCCAAACAAAAGAACTATAGATGAAAAGTGTTTATTTTGGCCACTTAATACCATAGACATGCTCATTTTCCTCAGGATAAAATTCACGGATTGATAATTTCCATTTTGTCCACAGGTACGAAATTCCAGGGATTCATATGCATGAAATTAAACACTTTGATTTTAGGATGAAAAAAGACATTCTAAGATGCTTGAATCAAGTGCAGTAATGAGCATTATCCATAGATTTCAAGTGGTGTCAAGGATGTTACAGATTAACTGATGGAAAAAGTAAATAGATTTTATTGTACAGTACATTTCTAATGTCCAGTGTCAAAGAAATAATGACTACACAAGTGGGTGGCACACCTGTAGCATTGAATGGCCAAATGACAAAGAAAACACAAGTGGAATATACATGTATAAGAATACAGGTATAATGTGCATTCTTATAAAAGTACAACTGAATTTTAATTTGTGTTAGAATTCAAGAGATTTTCCAGCAGATTTAGACATAAAGCACCATGATTGCTTGTGGGTAATATTAATATGATAACAGATGTCCACTATGTATAGCATATTTTTTTCAATAAAAAAATTTGAATAAAGGGTCAAATGAATAAAAATTGCAACATGTTCTAGAGTGACCCACAAAGGCACATAGCCATAGCAACTTTAAGCTTGATATGTGACAGAGAAATGAAAAAAACCAAATGGATGGACAGACATACAGACATCACTGTCCAGTGATACATCCAGTCTAAAGACAGGTCTATAAAAAATATGTCTACAGTATGAGAAAACTTACAAACTTTCATGTGGGACAAAACCATGATGATATTTACAACAAATCTTACTCCTTTTCTAATAATCTATATGAATCTTTAAAAAATCATGTAGTACAAGAAATGTTTCAGAAATATGTATGCCCCCATGGTGCAAAATTAAAGAGGATTATACAAATGTATCATTTAATTGATAGTGGTGCCAAAACAATTCAAGATATTGAGCAGACAATATCTTCCTATGTCAAGATTGGATTGACTCTTGACCTTTGATTATGTGACCTCAAATCAACACGGGTCATCTAATCCTTAGGATGTACCAGTGTACCAAGTTTAGTGTCAATCAAGGAAATGATTCTAAAGATATTGAGCAGACAATATCTTCCTATGTCCAGAATGGATTGACCTTTGACCATGTGACCTCTAAATCAATAGGGGTCATCTACTCCCTAAGGTGCACCAAGTTTGACGTCTGTCATGACAAAATTTCTTATTACAAGACATTGAGCACACAAGTCTTGCTCTTCAGACCGACCAACAAGTGCAAAACAAATATGTCCCCTCTTTTTCAAGGGGGGGGGGGGGGGGGGGGGGGGGGGGGGGGGGGGGAGAGAGAGAGAGAATAAAAATAAATACAAATAAATAACATATCAAAAAGAAATGCATAAAATCTTTGGTTATAAAAAATAAGCTGCTTCAAATAATTGATAGTAGTGTTAGGCTCCAAATTCGGTGCACATCATATACCAGTCCTTTGTGATTATTTACCTTGGTGACAGGAGAGTCTTTGAGTTGAAACAATATTTGTTGTCGCTGTTTTGCTGGCAGCTGAGTTAAGACATCGTCCTTCATTCTGCGAATCATTAAAACATCCTTCAGCTTCTTCTGAAGCTCCTCCAAGTTACTTGCACCACTAAATAGGAAGAATTTAATCTTTACAAAATTATCATGTGCAATAGTTGATGGGGCTGTGTATTGCCCTGAATTTTCTTATATATTTACATTTCCAACTCTTTTCTCTGTGAAAACCCTTAGAAACTCCAATGGGTTAATTTCCCCACGACTTACAACTGGATGTAAATTTCTCACATTTCCACCAGTGTGAGATTGACTTTACCCATGTGAGACAGCCATGTGAGAGTTTTCTTTCTCACATTATCATCAGTGTGAGATCGACTTTACCCATGTGAGATTTTTCTGTCTCACACTGTCGTGACGTCATTTGATTGTGACGTCATATATTTTCTATGATTTACGTTATTACACAGTGAAGATTTACGTTACATGGTGAAATAAAAATATCTTGCATTGTTTTCTTTATTCTAATGCAGTATACTTTCTGGTGGACAACCTTGGTGTTTTTAGTTTACACTTTTAGTGTAAACCATTTTCGGGTATGCTCTTTCTGCCTATCTAATTAGTTTTTGCATTGAATTTCAAATGAGGATTTTGATAATCTTTAATTTTCTCAAAGCTTCTAAATTTATGCACTAAACTGCAGGTAAAATGTGAGAAAAATAATCCTTCATAATCTACTCGTAGGGAAATCCCACCTCTGGAACAAGATTGGCTGTCTAGGACTCGGCAAAGCCTCATCCTAGAATGCGAATCTTGTCCCCTCGGTGGAATTTCCTTTTCCACACTCGTACTAATGAAGGTTTATATTAAAAGAATCATTGTCTTTTTTGTTGAGTATGTGGAGGTTATAACTGCAATGAAAAATGTGATAATTCAAGCATAATGGCTTTGTCGTTATCACCTCCACATACCCAACAAACTAGACAAGTGAGTGCGTATACAGCATTTAAACTAATGATGTACAATATATATTGGATTTCTTTCAATCAATGGAATTTTCCACTGAAAAGATTAAAATAGATGACAAAATGGGTGTTTTCACTTTTTTATTTAGGTATAACATTATTCTACGAGTCTTTTATATCCCATAACACATTCATGACACTGATTGATATCAGAATTTATCTTAACAGTATAAAGAAATCTGTTGTAAACTATTATGTACTGTGTGCAGTTTTTCCCCAGGAATTTGGAAACAAAAAGTGAGGGGTGTGCACAATCCATAGAATTAAAAGGATTTACCCCCTTTTCAGGTCTAAGTTCAGGTCACGAGTGATCTTTTTTGATGTTGCAGCTGTGTGCTAAATACATAGTGATCACATGCAAATTCAACATTTATTCAACAAGAGCAACGCCAACGTGGCATAATACGCCCGTAGATTTTGCTCAAGGAAAACATATTTTAGTGGGATTCATATTTTAGTGAAGTTAGCACTGTCCTCTGTGAGCTAATTCATTATTATGCTTGTAGAAATGGATATCAAGATATAAAGAGGGATAGCCTTAGAATGCGCTACTTCATAAATATGCTAACAGTTCGGTTTGTATCCTGCCCACAAGGTTTTCCTAATAAGTGATACTACGACCTTGACCTTTGACCTTGAAAAACAATAGGCACCTTCCTCTCATCGTAATGATCAAATATACCAAGTTATAATATCCTGGAGCTTACGGTTCGGTTTGTATCCTGCCCACAAGGTTTTCCTAAAAAGTGATACTACGACCTTGACCTTGAAAAACAATAGGCATCTTCCTCTCATCATGGTGATCAAATATACCAAGTTATAATATCCTGGAGCTTACGATTCGGTTTGTATCCTGCCCACAAGGTTTTCCTAAAAAGTGATACTACGACCTTGACCTTTGACCTTGAAAAACAATAGGCATCTTCCTCTCATCATGGTGATCAAATATACCAAGTTATAATATCATGGAGCTTACGGTTCGGTTTGTATCCTGCCCACAAGGTTTTCCTAATAAGTGATACTACGACCTTGACCTTTGACCTTGAAAACAATAGGCACCTTCCTCTCATCATGATGATCAAATATACCAAGTTCTAATATCCTGGAGCTTACAGTTCAGTTTGTATCCTGCCCACAAGGTTTTCCTAAAGTGATACTACAACCTTGACCTTTGACCTTGAAAAACAATAGGCATTTTCCTCTCATCTTGGTGATCAAATGTACCAAGTTGTAAAGTCCTAGGGTTTATGGTTCAGTCTGTATCCTGCCCACAAGGTCCGGACAGACAGACAGACAGACAGACGGACAGAGCCATACCATAATACGTCCCGTCTTCGACGGGCGTATAAAAACTGATTTTTGAAAGAAGTACATTGAAAGCAAACTTATTTTCTCCATGTTCATTGTATGTTTGCCATATTTGTCTAAACTTGTGATCAGCCCATCAAAACCTACATGACAGTTCTGCAGTAGACTCCAGAATGTAAAAAAAAAATCTTTATCTATGCAAGAGTACCATAAACGGTACAACATACATGTACACCCGTCAGACAGTGAAATTCAACCTGGAAGCATATTATGCACTCTGAATTGATACAACACATATTCTGAATAGAAAAGCCTTAAAGTAGGTCATGGTGCACCAATACATCTGACATGTGAACTGATTATGTATTTCTCTGAAAGGGAGGTTGTGACAAAATGTCAATGCAATATCTGTATCTATAATGAGAAAAAGGCCAGGAAATCATTTGATCTACTTTTAGCCCTAAGTTGGTCATGGTGCACCAATTAAGTTGAAATGTGAACTGATTATGTATTTCTCTGAGAGGGAGGTTGTGACAAAATTTCAGAGCAATACCTGTGACCATACCGAAAAAAAATATAGAAAACAGTTTGACCTACTTCTACCCCTATAGTAGGTCAAGGATGGACCAATCCAGCTGAAATGCTAACTGTACTTGTATTATTCCAAGAGGAACCCTTTGACCATGTTGACTACATATCAGGGCAATATCTGTATCAATGTAATGAAAAAAAGCCCAGAAAACTGTTTAACCTATTTTTAGCCCAAGAGTAGGTCAAGAATAGACAAATCCAGCTGAAATGCAAACTGAACTTGTATTCCTCCGAGAGAAAGCCTTTGACTAAATATCAGGGCAATATCTGTATCCATAATGGTAAAAAAAAAAATCCCGGAAATCTGTTTGACCTATTTCTACTCCTAAAGTAGGTCATAGTGTACCAATCAAAGGATGGACCAATCCAGCTGAAATGCAAACTGAACTCGTATTCCTCAAAGAGGAAGCCTGTGACTAGATTTCAGGGCAATACCTGTATCCGTAATGACACGGTCCATGGGCCACATTGCTCACCTCAGTTACCTTGGCCCATATTCAAAGATTTTCCTTATATATTTGCATGTAAATCTTTGATCCTAATGTGACCCCAAACTACCCCCATGGGCCATGATTTTTACAAACTTGAATCTGCAAGTCATGTCGGCAAGCTTTCATGTAAATGTAAAATTCTTTGGCCCAATGGTTCTTGAGAAGATTTTTAAAGATCTTCTCTATATATTTGTATGTAGAATTTTGATCCCTTCTTTGGCCCCAACCTTCCCTTGGGGGGGGGGGGGGGGGCATGGGGCATAATTTTAACAAACTTGAATCTGCACTATGTCAGGAGGCTTTCATGTAAATGTAAACCTTTTTGGCACAGTGATTTTTCAGAAGAAAATTTTTAAAAGAATTTCCCTGTATATTTGCATGTAAAACTTGAATCCCATATTGTGGCCTCACTATAACCCTCAGGGGTCATGATTTTAACAAACTTGAATCTACACTATGTCAGAAAGCTTTCCTGTAAATTTCTACTTTCCTGGCCCAGTAGTTCTTGAGAAGAAGATCTTTAAAGATTTTACCTATATATTTGCTTGTAAAACTTTGATCCCCTATTGTGGCCCCATCCTACCCTCAGGGGTCATGATTTTAACAAACTTGAATCTGCACTATGTAAGAAAGCTTGCATGTAAATTTGTACTTTCCTAGCCCAGTGGTTCTTGAGAAGATTTTTCCTATATATTTGTATGTAAAACTTTTGATCTTCTATCATGGCCCCATCCTACCCCAGAGGTCATGGCCTCATCCTACCCCGGGGGTCTTGGCCTCATCCTACCCTGGGGGTCGTGACCTCATCCTACCCCAGGGGTCATGTATAACCGAGTATGAGTTTCTTGTGTCTCCACTGCAAAGTTCTGACTCAGACAGAAGTAGTATGGTGCATGGTGGTAAGAAATCTATAAGTTTTTAAGATATTACTAAGTGACTATGTTAGTAAGAAATTGTATAAATCTAAAATTATAATCATTTTCCATGAATTACTGTCACAATGATAAATTCCATAACTTTTGAACATATCATATAAATCACTAGTCTATGACAATGATATTGATAAAAGAAATTCTATACAGATTATTGTGTTGGCACGAAATTCTATAAATTTTACTGTCTTCCTTTGTACATCATTTTTTTTAACAAGCGGCACATGGACAATATAATTCATCTGGGTTACTGCATTTATATGTACAGTTATAGTTATGCACCCCCCCCCCCCTTGTGGACCTGTCCTAACCTTGAGGGTCATGGTATAAACAAAGTTGAACTTACACTAAATGAAGAAGCTTGCATGATAATTTGAATGTAAAACTGTGATCCCCATCCTTAACCCTGGAGGTTATGGTGTGACCAAACTTGAATCTACATTACATATGGATACATACACATCACTTTGAAATATTGTATTCTTGTTTTTGAGAAGATTTATTTTTCAAATCCTACATATTACTATTTGAAACTTTTACTGCTCCTGTGGCCTACATACAATGTATTACTATGTGAAACTTTAACTATTACTATGTGAAACTTTAACTGCTCCTGCAGCCTACATATTATTATGTGAAACTTTAACTGCTTCTGTAGTCTACATATTACTATGTGGAACTTTAACTGCTCCTGCAGCCTACATATTACTATGTGAAACTTTAACTATTACTAGGTGAAACTTTAACTGCTTCTGCAGCCTTGCTGCTGCCCTGATGATCATGATGCGAACAAACTTGTATCTATCCTATACATAAGAATGCTTGCATATTAAAGTGGTCTAGTAAAGATTTCATAAGAATTTTCATACATGATCCTGTGTAAAGGTTTGAACCCCTTTTGAGGCCTTGCCCTAACCTTGGGGTCATGGTGTGAACGAACTTAAATCTACATTAGATTATGATGCTCTCATATTAATTTTACAATTTATGCCCTAGTAGTTCTTGAGAAGAATCTTTTTTTTAAATTCCTATATATTCCTATGTAAAACTATGTAAAAAAAGAACCCATATTGTATCCTTACCCTGGCCCTTGGGATCAGAGTTAAAGAATCTCCCGTTACATAAGGAAGCTTTCATACAGATTTTGATTTAATTCCCTTTACCCACAGATGCTTTGTGGTAAGCTTGCTTGAAATTGACCAAATAGTTCTTGAGAAAAAAATCGAAAATGTGAAAGTTTTACAGATGACTGAAAAGGTGAGCCAAGACCAGTATATCTAAATATAAAGAAGAAATCAATTTGACTTTTTTTACAGTAAAAATCCAAAACCTTCAAAAGTACCAAGTTGTATAAGTAGCTAAATTCTTACTCCACATTTCTTTTCCGGATTTTGCCGATGTATTGGATCCTGGCATCACAAAAGTGTGCAGTGTATGTCCACCAACTACCAAACGTATTAGGGCAGATAGCATCAATTTGGGAGAAAAGCTGTTATGTAAGTGAAGTGCATATTTTGTAATTGGATGGTTTATCATGTTCATATGACAATATCAAAGATTTCGAACATTAAGCTTTCTTAAAAATCCATTTTTGACTTTTAGTGACTTACCTCTACTGGTTTGGAAAGCGATGGGGTTCCTGAGAGAAGAATACGCCTGTTGGCACTCCTGATCAGAGGACTGATAGCTTTACAGGAGGCTGTCTTAATGTTTCTTATGTAGTGGGACTCGTCTACTATCACTACCTGAAAACTCTGATTGGTAAGGGCCTCAAGAACAACTTTGCTGGTGGTTTTAGATAACAGACCATAAGTAGTAATGACAATCTTCCGATTCTGAATCCCACTGAAAAAAAAAATCATTTATTTAGGACATTAAGTAAAATGTTTCATAAATAGATCTTACTTTATGTGTTTAAAGAAATGTCGTAAATTACTTTTCATATTCTTGGATTGCCCCAAGTTTTTATTTCTGTTATGCATCAGGTGCCAATTCAAAAACCAAGCTATGTATCTAGGGAAGGGAGGTGTGTGTGTGTGGGGGGGGGGGGGGGGGGAGGAAGATTACTTAAACAAACCAAACTCAACAGATCAAAAGCATTTTAGCCTTCTATGATCAATATTCTCTTTGTATATTACACTTCACTCTCAAGCTCTAGAAGTGATGGTAGCATATGTACACACCATCAATCAAGCATATACTCATTAATTTCATTTACAGTATCTTTATAATGAATGGCCTGTATCAATGCTTTCTGTAACATTCTATTAGATTTATGCCAGTATAACTTATATTTACAACAACACTAATGATAACAATAATAGCCTTAGAAATGCTCACTTCAGTCTTAAATGGGAATACATTCTACAATATCCACATTTCCAATGTTTTTGCCTTTAATATCCTTACAAATTGTAATGATGGCCATTTCCTCATGAACACGATGCAGTTGTAAATATGAATCTTGATAAATATAGAATATCTATTTTAACAGCTGGGAATTCCAAAAGATATAGAAGTAGAATGTATATACAAGAAATAAACTTCATTTTTGGAAATTCCTGTGGGTATGAACTGCAATGCTCCATGCTGAAATACTTTTTATGAAGCATTAACACACTTCATGAATAGGGGTGCACCGATATATCGAGATCTCGATATCTATCGATATTTAGTTCTTTGTTGAGTATCGATACATAACCTTTGATACATCTACCAATACATTTCTTTGTGTATTTGGGTTAACTTTCAATATTTTTGATCGAGATCTACCTTCCTAATATTAGTTATGCAAAATGTCATCGAAAAAATCGAAATGCTGGAACTACATCAGCAATGAAAAAAAACAAAAAACAAAACAAAACAAACAAGCAAAACGCAAGGTTCATGTGTTGATATTGCATTTGCACTGGCATCACAACATTGCATTAAATAACCTGATCCTCTGGTATATCCAGGGGTCTGTGTTTGTTCAACTCTCTCTATTTTGTATTCCTTATAGGATTTACAAGATTGATCACTGTTTGCTATCTTCACCTTTCATAAATGCAGCTAGACAACTCGTGCCTCCAGAGATGTTGACTATGTATATGTACGTGCATATGATTTTCTAACTTTCGTAACGGCGTCAATTCCTAATGAGATAATTAATCAGATTTAGTGACATTGAAAAAAAAAAAGTTGCTACTCTGCACGAAGTCGTGAATTTATATACTTTGATTGAAGTTCAGTGAATGATTGTAATTCTCTTTTCTTTACTTTGTTTCAGGAAGAAGAACAAAGGAAAACTTGTTTTATGTTTTTATTTTTTGTTGTTATCTGTTTGATTTTACATTGAAAAATAATAAAACCCAATATATCGTGTATCATTAAATTTGATATCATATTGTATCCAATTTTTCTGACCAATACTCAGCCCTATTCGTGAAGTATGCCAGCATGAAGCATTGCAGTTCATACCCTAAAGTATTTTCTAAAATGAAATTTATTTCTTCAATGAACTTACAGTCTTACATCATTACCTAGCATTATTTCCTGTTTGTACCATGAAGATGTCTTCTGGACTAGTATCTGGAAACCATTTTTCAATCTCCTCCACCCAGCAAAACCTCAAGGAAGATGGGACAATAATCAACAGGGGCCACTCTGCCTTGTAGATGTATGCCACTGAGAGTGCTTGTAAGGTCTTCCCAAGACCCATCTGAAATTCATAAACATTTAATCCAACAGCGAACTTTGATATTACGCAATGGAATAAAGTATGTACATGTATGCATCTGATGTAATAATATATATTGACATTAGTTTGTGTGTCTATAGAAATGCATGATATTATAAACAAGCATTCTGAGAGTATTGCATAAGCAATACATGTCCCCTACAGGTGCCCCCATTCATTGACAGATGTAATATTCGACGAGAGAATGTACATTTTATTAATGTTGTTTGACCTTGAACTGTGGCTTAAAACATTGGTACCAAGTTACCATGTTTACCTGTAGTTTGATGTTTCATTGTTCATACAGTTTGATGTTTCATTGTTCATACAGTTGACACATGTAGTTTTTGTCAGAGATGAAATAGTCTTACTCAGAAGTATATAATTATTAAATTCAATTTACAAACATATAGCATATATCCTATATATATGTCACATAGTAAATCTGGGTTTGATAACTATAATGATAAAAACTCAGAACTTTGACATCCTGTGACATACCATTTGCCTAGTTTCAATGCAGTTCACATCAAATTTAGGTCACCATTTTTGCACACACAAAAACATGGGGGAAATAATCAAGCGAATGGGCAAATGGAACACAAAGAAAACACTGATATAACATTCATATTTGCATTTTAATTACTTATGACTTCGTAATACTACTTGCTATCAACTGTTCAAAGGCCAATTTCGAAAAAAGGTTCAAAACCTACTCCGTGATTAACAGATTTGATAGATATTTTCATTGATATGTTCCTTTTGCGATTAATGAGCTTGCAATGTTAAATTGATGATGTCACTATTTACATAATCAGTGACCAAGTTTCTTTGACTGGGGCTGTCAAATTCTGATGTCCTACTTAGACAGCCTTTCCATCGGCACATGATCCCCATCCTGATGAATATAAAAATGTAACAATATAAAAATGAATTTCTTTCATAACTGCTCATCAAACGTTGCAAAATTTGATTTGTAGTTTGCCACTCTGAAACTACACTGCAAGTTTCAAACATATCATCACAAGCACAACCAAAACAAGAGGCCCGTGGGCCACATTGCTCAACTGAGTCACCTTGGACCATATTTAAAGATTTTCCCTATATATATTTGCATGTAAAACTTTTGATCCCTATTGTGGCCCCAACCTACCCCTGTGGACCATGATTTTTACAAACAAGAATCTGCACTATGTCATGAAGCTTTCATGCAAATGTAAACATCTTTGGCCCAATGGCTCTTGAGAAGAAGATTTTTTAAGATTTTCCCTAAATATTTGCATGTAAAAATTTGATCCCCTATTGTAGCCCTACCCTACCCCTGGGGGGCCATGATTTTTTCAAACTTGAATCTGCACAATGTCAGGAAGTTTTCACGTAAATTTGTACTTCCCTGACCCAGTGGTTTTTGAGAAGATCTTTAAAGATTTTCCCTATATATATTTGTATGTAAAACTTTGATCCCATATTGTGGCCCCATCCTACCCCCAGGGGTCATGATTTTAACAAATTCGAATCTGCACTATGTCAGGAAGCTTTAATGTAAATTTCAGCTCTTCTGGCCCAGTGATTATTGAGAAGATTTTTAAATGACCCCACCCTATTTTTGCATTTTTGTGATTATCTCCTCTTTGAAGGGGGCATGGCCCTTCATTTGAATAAACTTGAAAGCTCTTCACCCAAAGATGCTTTTTTGCCAGGTTTGGTTGAAATTGGCCCAGTGGTTCTGGGGAAGAATTCGAAAATGTAAGAAGTTTACAGACAGACAGATAGATGACGGACACCAGGCGATCAGAAAAGCTCACTTGAGGTTTCAGCTCAGGTGAGCTAAAAAGTTTACAGACGGACAGATGACAGAGAACAGGCGATCAGAAAAGCTCACTAAAAAGTTATGGCCCAGAAAAACTTTGAATGAGAAGCGGAAGAAGAATTCACACTAAAACAATATGTCCCCCTTCTGGGAAGGGAAGACATAATTCATAGCTAGTACACCTAATAATTACTTTGTCCTAAAAATGGTTCTAGTGTTGATGTTTTGTATTATTCATTTAGAAATAAGTGGCATAAATTGCACTCAAGTTTCAATAAATAATTGGTCAAATTTCAGTTACTGCAGGTAACGCCTTGATCCTGGTTTTCAAACAAATTAAAGTGCATATGTTAAGGACCATATTTGGCCTCTTAAAAATGTTTAAATGCAAGTGTTATCTTTGAAATTCTAAATATACATTTCTTAAACTTCAATACTTATGTAACAAAACTGTAATATTATACATCATCACAATTTTACACCATTTCATGTAATATGACTTCAGAAATGAAGCATATTATCATTTGCCATATTTTTTAAAATGAAAATGTTATCTTAAGTTACTTTATATTTCAAAAAGATACACCCACTTCTTGAACAAAATTAATTCATGTATTTCTATACATTACATAAGTAGTAACAATAACGTTCATTATATATTTGCAGAAAAGAAATGTATGTTTTAATTTGACTTGAAATTCTGAAAATCTAAGAAAAGTTGCCGTAAGAATTTTTGACATCTTAAGATTACCGACATTTTAATTTTAAAACAAGAGGCCCATGGGCCACATGAATCACCTTAACCCTGTTGCTGTTCAGCTACTGCGATTTTTAAATGATTTTTTTTGCAATTTTTATTTCCATGAAAAAATATTGTGATTCCAACCTAGCCTTATAGGGTCATGACATAACCATGATACAAAGTCACAAGGTTATAAAAAAAACACCATCATATGAAATATAAGGTGTTTCCATATATACAAATTATGAAATCCCTACCTTAAAGAGTTTAGAGGATAGTTTTCTTAAAAGTCAGTGAAAATCCAAGATTAATGTTACAATCTTATTCTTTGGTACTAAAAATAAAGGTCTTGTCGCAATAAATGCATGTATGAAATCTGAAAGACGTATCACTCACTATTCAAAAGTTATGAGCAGGTAAAACTTTAGATTTAAAGTTTTAAAATTTTGGTAAAACTCCATGGTCAAGGTCACAAGGTCAAACATTATGACATCAAATGCAGTTTCTCGACATCAGGAATCCTTATACAAAATATGAAAGCCCTACCTTAAATAGTTTCAAGAGATATTGCCTAGGTTAAATTTTCTTAAAGTAGGTCAAATGCACAAGGTTCTAAAACTTTGGTACCAAAAGAAAGTTCTAGCCACAAGGAATACACATATGAAACGTGAAAGCTCAATTACCACTTACCACTTAAAAGTTATGATCAAGGTTCAAATTTTAGACAGTTAGGATAAAAACAATACCCCCCCCCCCCCCCCACACACACACACACACAGTCCTTAGTCCAGGGTACATAATAAAAACTTGGATCCATAGAGCTTAGAAAAATTCCAATTTTGATATGATTTAGTGTGGTTCTGCTAATCTTGAAAAGAATTTGTTTTCATTAATTTCTTGTATATTTCCATATCAAACTTTGATCATGATTTCCTAGTATGGTTCCACCCTACCTCTGGGGCCCCTGAATTGAACAAACTACAAACTTGATTTAGCACTACCAGAAGATCCTTGCATATTCATATGACTAAATCATGGCCCTGCTGTTCTTGAATAAAATATTTTTAAAGATGCTTCCCTATATATATTGCAATATAAGACTGATCACCTGTTGTGGTCCCATCCTACCCCCAGGGACATAATTTGAATAAACTACAAACTGCATTATCTGGGGATGATTGCATATTGATATGAGGATTCATGGCCCTGCTGTAAATTTTTTGAAAAGTTTTCCTATATATTCCTATGTAAAACTTTGGTCCCCTATTGTGACTCACCCTACCCCTAGAGACCACAATTTGCACAAAATTAAATCTGTGCTACCTGGAAATGCTTGCATATTGACATGATTAATAATGGCCCTGTTGTTCTTGAGAAAATGATTTTTAAAGATTTACCCTACATATCAGCATAGAAAACTTTGATCCCCTAGTGTGCCCCCACCCTACTCCTGAGGGCCATGAATTGAACAAAGTTGAATGTTAAGAAGCATTTACATGTATATAAATTGCAACTTTTCTGGTCTAGTGGTTCTTAAGATTTTTAAATGACCTCACCCTATTTTTGCCTTTGCTTGATTATGGAGGAAGCATGGCCCTTTATTTGAACAAAGTTGAATCCCCTTGACCCAAGAATGATTTGTGCCAAATTTGATTAAAATTGGCCCAATGGTTTTTGAGATTGTTTTGCTCGATTGATTGTTTTGCTGCTTTCCACCACACTCAACAATTTTTCAGTTATCTGGTGGCGCCCAGTTTTTTATTGGTGGAAGAGAGAACCCAGATACAATGTACCTGGGAAGAGATCACCGACCTTCCGAAAGTAAACTGGGAAACTTTCTCACTTACCAGCGTGAGCGGGATTCGAATCCGCGCTGACCAGAGGTGAGAGGCCGTGTGATTTTGAGCGCGGTGCTCTAACCATTCGGCCACGGAGAAAATCTTTAAAGGATGCCACAAATTTTTATTTTTTTTTTTACTATTCTTGATTATCTCCACTTCAAAAAGGGAGTGCCACTTCATTTTAACCAACTTGAATCCTCTTTTTCCAAGCATGCTTTTTGGCAAGTTTGACTGAAATTAGCCCTGTGGTTCTGGAGAAGCAGAAAATGCTAAGTTTATGGATAGACGTACAGACTAATGACGGACAGAAAGTTATCAGAATAGCTCACTTGCGCTTTCAGCTTATGCGAGCTAAACATAGATCAGAAAGATATGCATACATGCTTCATCAAAATAAACCAAATTCTGTTTTCAAAAATTGTAGATCATTTTAGGGACCCTTTTAGATATATAGTCCTTTAAGAAATACAATATACCAGGTAAAAACTTTTACTTTAAAATGTGAAGAAATAGCATACCTCATCAGCAATAAGGCACCTAAAAGAAAAAAACCAATGGTTGATAAAACATACACACCAACAGCAGTTTTGTTAATAGAATTTATAAACAAGAGGCCCACGGGTTCTATTGGTCAGTGTTGTACCAATAATCAGAAAACATCAATTGTTGACGAAAAAAGCTACCAATTTCAAAGATCAATTTTTTTTTTTCATATTCGATCATCGGATGTATATACATAACAATGTATTCTGGATTTAATTCGTTTCCACTTCTAGAAACTTAAAGAATCATATTAAAGCAACTAAACAGCATAGAAACACAAAAATACAACTGCTCTAATTGAAGAAATATCTAAAACAGAGCATAGAAAAATTTGCTCCAAGTGGATATGCACTTCTGCCCCTGCCCAGGCTTGAACTCATAACTTTTGGAACCAAATATTGTAGCAGAACCATTTAGTTAAAAAGGTTCACACTGAGGTTTGGAGTATTAAATGTCAATTTTTTTGGAAGTGTATTTTTCATTTCTACATTGAAGGAGAATTTGGAAATCAAATAGAAAAAATGGGATCGCAATGCTTGTTATTGAGCTACAGTGATCTAAACATGACATAACCATGATACAAGGTCACAAGCTAAAAAAAAAAATCATGGTGTGAAATGTAGGTCTTTCCATATATACAACACATGAAATCCCTACATTAAAGATTTCAGAGCAGGGTTCGAAATTAACTTTTTCAAGCACTAGTCCATACGGACTAGTGAATATTGATGTTCACTAGTCCGTCCAGTATATAATAAAAAATGATCCCATAAATTAATTTTATTCAATAATATTTAATCAAACCAAACACTTCACAGTTGCAAACAATTCAGTTTTTGACATCTACAATAGAAAAAGATAACCATATACTTCACTTAGTTTTCCCGATCTTCATAAGCATACAGTAACCTCTGAGTTACTTATGTAATAACTGCTTGAGGACAGGACACAGCACCCCCACCCCACCCCATGAATGTTTATAATAGTCAGGTGTGGTATTGTTAATATAATGTTTGTTTACGTTTATTTTCGGAGTTGTAGCATAGGATGGACCAAAAATATGTCATAAACGAATGGTTGACTAAATAAAGTCGCAAGAGACCCGGGGGTTAACATTCTCAGGGGGGGGGGGGGGGGTACGGTACTGTGTCCTGTGATTTACTAATAGTTGTATAAAAAAAAAAAAATACGGCAATAGGCCTATGTACAATGTTCAGCTTTTCAGCTCAAGGAATGCTTTAAAAAAAACGAACCTTCCATTCTTTTCCAGTGCATATCGTATGCCATCCCTTTGAAACGGCATAAGTTGTTCAACTAACTTGTAGGGAAGATTTTTCAAAAACTCCAAACTGTCTGCTTTCCTCATTTTCTTTCTCCCGCTTTGTTTCAGTCAATTTATCTCTTTTTGTCGGAATGACAAGTGAGCATCGAATAGAGCGTGGTAAAGACTTAGATTACCGTGCAGATTCACCTAATATCTCCAAAAAGCAAATATGATCTTGATTTACACTGAAATCGTGAAAAACTAGCTCTCCATGTTACCATATTGGTAAAAATATATTGAAAAATATATTGACCACTACACTAGAAAGATTGACCTCTACACTAGAAAGAAAAATTGTTTTGATAATGATTTATTTACTTAATTCTGCATGCAATAACTTGCAGTGGGGGATTTATCTAGAGGATATAGAACTATTTCCAATCAAGGGCCCTCGAAGGGCAGCATGAAAATTTATGTATACATATATCAGCAAAGTAAAATAAGTGAATACATGACGCATAGTTTGAACACAGTGTCACTGTTGTTAATAATTGCATTTATTGTTCAAAATAAATTTCTCAGAACTTTAGATTTAGAATAGATGGCTCTTCAGAACATAATATGTATATGAATTTTTGTTTATCATTTAAGTGTACTAAAATTCTGTACAGTTTTTTTTTTTATCGCATCATAAAACGGTTTTCTTTCATCAACAATTTTTTTTTACATTGAATTAAAACACGAATCTTGTCTTCTAATGAACCGGAGTTATATTTGTTACAGATTCGTTCATTCCTAGTAATACCAGAATACCTACCAACTTCAATCATTAATTCATGAGCAGATATATGGCACGTCATATTTATATTTATTTATCTATTTATAAAGATATCTTATATGATTTATAAGATATCTCATAGATGAATTTTTACAAGATATATCATAAATTTCATAAGCCATCTTATATCTTTTATAAGATATCTTATAAAAGAAAGTTTATAAGATATCTCATATATTTTATAAAATATCTCATATAATTTACAGTTTATAAGATATCTTATAATAAAATATGTAAGATATCTTGGAAGATATCTTGTAAAAGTTTTAAGATATCTCATAAAGTTTATGAAAAGTTAATTTATGAGATATCTTATAAAACATGTAAGATATCTTATATGTTTTATAAGATATCTTATTAAGAAAAACACATAAGATATCTCCTATCTTTTATAAGACATCTTATAAAGGATACAATATATCTCATAAACTTTATATATATCTTATAGAATAGATGAGATATCTTTAAACAGGAGTAGATGTAAAAACGGCGTGCCATACAGACATCCGTAATTTACAAATATACCTTCTAATACATTTTTTTTAAAATCTTATTATTGTGTACCAGGTTTCAGTAGAGTAGTTTCTTTACAATTTTCTTGCATTTATATTGACTATAATCCAATTTTAACATGTACTAAAACCTTTTCTACAAGTTACAGCGAAATTTGTATTTTTCTTACGCACACAAAGAATATTTGATGGAGCGTCTCACATAATCTAATCAAAATTAGATCCTATGATCCGATCATCGACTATCGCTACACATAGGTAGCTATCTAGCTAGCTATATGTAGCGATAGTCGATGAGCGGATCATAGGATCTTATTTTAATTAGATTGCGTCTCACAGTGAAGTGATTCAAAAAGTTTGTCTGGATTAAATGGTGGTGATTTTAACCCAATTAAAACAGAATTAGTTTTATTGTGTGGTCAAAGAGATGAATATTTATCAATTATTTGATTCCTGGTGTTAAGCATAAAAATATTTTTTTTTTTCAATTTATAAAATCCCTTCAGGTAGAAATTTTAAAAGGGTACTAAAGTACTCATCAATATGATTGTTCTGAAATATAAAAGATCAGGTAAAATAGCTATTGGAATCGGCCCCTTGTCCGTGTTCACCAAAAGCA
This sequence comes from Ostrea edulis, assembly GCF_947568905.1. Classification (NCBI taxonomy): domain Eukaryota; kingdom Metazoa; phylum Mollusca; class Bivalvia; order Ostreida; family Ostreidae; genus Ostrea; species Ostrea edulis. Next base: position 48,024,806 of record NC_079168.1, on the reverse strand, counting down.
ATTCTACTGTACAAAAGTTAACATTTTATACATAGACGTCACAGATGATGGTTTCTGAATGTAAAACTTATACGGTACCAATTTTGATGCACCAGATGCGCATTTCGACAAATAATGTCCCTTCAGTGATGCTCAACCGAAATGTTTGAAATCCGAAATAACAATGAAGTTTTAGAGCTATTATAGGGGAAAACTGTGCCCAAAAAGTGGAGTCAAATTCGTCTAAGGATAAGAGCTATGCGCGAGGGAGATAATCCTTAATTTTGAAATGAATTTCTAAATTTTATCACGGCAATTAAATATACATGCGTATTTTCAAGCTAGTAACGAAGTACTTAGCTAAATTCAATAGTTCCCTTCGTTTTCTGTCGTGAGGAATGCCGAAAAATCAGTTGAATTAAAAACCCTATGACAAGCAGTTTTCGGCATCTTACTTTTATTCAAAAAAATAGAACGTCGATCTGAGTCGTTTAGGCATGTTTTCTTAGATATTCATATTATGCATCAAATCACAGCAAATTTGGACTATAGAGTATCTTTTTTGCAAAGTACCTTTTTTATTACGAGCCATTAAATAAAATGTTAGCGTCATCGGTTACCTTCATTATGAGACTAAGGTTATGGTAAAAGGGAAGATTGGGAAACCAGGATAGGAATGGTTGGAAATCAACTACATGTACTATTCAGGTACAAATACTAGATCAGGAAAACTTCAAAATCGATCTGTAATTTGTTATGGCAAAGCAATCATCATGATGTAGTGAATATCAAATGAACATCTGTAAGCATAACAAACAAACAAACAAAAAGTTAGGAAAACTGACAATTCATGCTATTTTTCTAAGTCAAAGGGCCATAACTTAATGAAAAATCAACGGACGGAGACTAAATTCGAACTTAATCCGTAACTTATAATGACAAAGCGATGTACCAAATATCAAATGAATATCTGCAAGCACATAAAAAAAGTCTGGAAAACTAATAATTCGTGTTATTTTTCAAAGTCCAAGGGCCATAACTTAGTGAAAAATCAACAGACCAACATGAAATTCGAACTTGATCTGTAACTTGTTATGGCAAAGCGATGTACAAATATAATATGAATATCTGCAAGTACATCCAAAAATATTTTTTTTTAAATTCCGGAAAACTGATAATGCTTGCACTCGCACAGCCTCGGGTGCCAAACGTTCGACTGCAGACACCAAACTCGATCCAAAATGTGATCAGTTTCTTTCTTTTATTTTTATAATTATTCCTCTTTTTCTGGCTATCCTTTTTAATGTAGGTTACTGCCACAACCTGAAACGTACAAGTGAAGATAACGAACAGTGGCCAAATTAAAAAATCCTATAGACTAGGAAAGAAAATGAAAATTGTTATGGTCCTATAAGGCACCTGATCCCACCTCTGGTGTGTCCAGGGGTCCGTGTTTGCCCAACTATCTATTTTGTATTGCTTGTAGGAGGTATGAGATTGATCACTGTTCGTTATCTTCACATTTCATGAGATGGGCAATTATTACTTTGACTGGAAAGGGATAGAAGGCTGACAGAAACAGAAGATGAATTTAATTGTATTTTCCCGCGATTCGCTAGTAAAAGCGGGAAAATGATGTATTCACGTTACAGTAACGTGCTCTGTTATAGGGGGTTTAGTCCATTATTGACCAATAGAAAGGTAGCATAGGGTCACAACAGGAAACAAGTTTGTAAGGCTGGTCAGTTTCTAGCCGCTCTTCACGAAGATAGGACAAACTATGGACGAAGAGGCCGTGCAACTTCAGATTAACCAAACGCTTCAACGTTCTAACAACGAAATGCTGAATAATTTTTCAGAAATCTTGGACAGAAGGCTTAACGCAGTTCAATGACATATTAGTGAAAACCAACAACTTTTATCCGATAGACAAGAAGCGAAAACCGAGCACGTGCTATCAGATGGCTATAAGTTTAAAAAGCGCGGGAACGAGGAACAATTCAAGCACAATGTTAAAGTTTTGACCAAGATGAAAGAAGCGACAGAGGAGTTAAATGAAGACCGTGTTCTTGAAGCCAAGCAGAACATTTCGGAAGGTGTGGAACTAGTCAATAATAGGCAAAAACTTATCAGGCTAGCGGACTCCTCGGAGGCAGGTTGGAGAGCGGTGGATGAGTACATTAAAAACCCGTTAGCGTCGGATTCGGAAGACGAGAAAAAGATACAGAAAGCGCAAGGTCGTGCAGAGATAAAGATAAAACTAAAGATACATGCAGGCTTATCTATAAAACCAAAAAACTAAGTTACTCTGCCGCTTATTAACGTTACTGAATATTGTGTGTGGAGTATTACTGTATATTGTGTATGGAACATTATTGTACATTGGTGTGTTTTTCATATTTGTGATTAAATATAATAAATGTGTACGGCCTCCAACGTGCGTGGCTAGCGTTATGCTATGTATTGAGGTGTTGTGGTTATGTTTTGAGTAGGTAGTAAAGTTAATACGTCATACAACAAACAGCGGCATAATCTAGAAAACACTGTCAACAAACAGAAGCAGTTGATAGACAATATGAAAGCCCTTTTAATCGAAATGGAAAGAAAGCTTTCCAAGAGCAGCAAAAGACATTCTACCAAGAGCGTACGCAAGGTAGATTCCTTGAACACAGAGATGTCAGATATCAAAAACCGCATTGAAACAACCTCTGCAGCATGTATTGAAGCTGAGGCAGAATTACGTTCATTCATTGGTAGTAAAAAAGAAATTCTTCAGACAATGTTTCAAGAGCTCAAAGAATTAGACAAGGGCAAATTTACTTTGATTCCTGATGTAATTTCACAATTTGTGAAACATATCGTTCCGCCATATGACTTAATTCGTGAAAATATAAATGAGATATCTAACTCCTTCCAAAGCCAACAAGAGATTGGTATTCTGGCAATTCATAACCAGAATTGGATTGAAACAGAAGAAAAGGCAAGACTCAAGAAGGCGGGGCTTGTTACTGGGGTTGACATGTTTTTGGTGACCAGTCCTTCAAATCTGGATTCATATGTTACAGGGGAGGGAACAGAGACCAGGAAGATACAAATAGTCCCACCTCATCCTTTACCCCGTGGACAGCAAGACTTACTAGAGAAAAGTACTCACACAGCTCAAAACACGATAGCCTCTCCTACAAATGCTGATCAATACAATGCTAAAAAGCAAACTAATCATGAAAGTCCCATCACCGTTAGTGACAGAATATTCGGAAGATGACATAGAAACTTTTTAAAACTACCAGACGAGATTTACTGTCGTCTACCAAATCCATTCAAGGTCAAGGGATTCTGTGTTGATGAGGTCGAAATAAGCAAGGCGAAAGAAGACAATCCCTCCTGCAGAAAAGCAGAAGGGGATTACTTAGTAATGAACAACGATATTGGAAGAATGCGTGACATAAGAGTAATCGCCAACACCAACTATAAAGCTCAGAGCAGCAAACAACTCAGTTTAAAAAAAGGACAAGTTATCAAACAGATCATGGGAGATGGCGAAGGATTTGCTTATGGCTGCACTCGAAGATATAAACCAGAAATGAAATGTTATGGATTGTACCTAGTCAGTATCGTAAACTGGCATATTTAGAATTGACGGCACCGTGCATTAGTACGTTCTATCTAAAGTATGTTATCAAATGAAGAAATAAAGTTTTTCAAGCTTTGGAAATTGTTATCGCATGTTATATTACTTTATGTATTACCCTTACGTTGGAACACGTGGACTTGATCCCATAAAAACGCAAACAATACTATATTGTAAAAAACGAGAAGATTTTTAAAGATTTCGATATATTTGTATGTAAAACTTTGATTCCCCCTTGTGGCCCCATCCTACCCCCGGGGGCCATGATTTGAACAAACTTGAATCTGCACTATGTCAGAAAGCTTTCATGTAAAAATCAACTTTTCTGGCTCAGTGGTTCTTGAGAAGAAGATTTTTAAAGATTTTCCCGATATATTTATTTGTAAAACTTTGATCGCCTATTGGGGCCCCATTCAACCCCCGGAGGCCATGATTTGAATAATCTTGAATCTGCACTATGTCAGGAAGCCTTCATGTAAATCTCAGCTTTTCTGGTTCAGTGGTTCTTGAGAAGAAGATTTTTAAAGATTTTTCGTACATATTTGTATGTAAAACTTTCGATCCCCTATTGTGGCCCCCATCCTACCCCCGAGGGCCATGATTTGAACAAACTTGAATCTGCATTATGTTAGAAAGCGTTCATGTAAATATCAGCTTTTCTGGCTTAGTGGTTCTTGAGAAGAAGATTTTTAAAGATTTTTCCTATATATTTGTATGTAAAACTTTGATCCCTCCTCGTGGCCCTATCCAACCCCCGGGGTCCATGATTTTAACAAACATGAATTTGCACTATGTCAGGAAGCTTTCATGTAAATCTCAGCTCTTCTGGCTCAGTAGTTCTTGAGAAGAAGGTTATTAAATGACCCCACCCTAATTTTGCATGTTTGTGATTATCTTCTCTTCGAAAGGGACATGGACCTTCATTTGAACAAACTTGAAAGCCCTTTACCCAAGGATGCGTTTGGCCTAGCTGCAGAACTGTAGCTCTCTGAAAAAATATTTTGACATAACAGAGAGCTACAGAGCCACCCCTTATAAAAACCTTCGATTTACGGCGCACAAAAAGCTGCGCACGGTTGAGGCCTTATATCGTTGTATTCTTGAGTTACTGTCTCATAATTTTAATATCAAAAAATTCTTAACATATTTTCCTACTATACTTGTGTCTAAACATACCTTCAAATATTCATTAAAGCCCCACACGACCTGAAAACTCCCAGCTTCAAATGATTTTGTTTGTTGACGTAGCCATGTTAGGTAGCCGGATCAGTTCGTACCCTGTTGTTTTTGGTATATATTCATAAAATTCGTTATATGTTATATATTCGCTCTTCATTTATTATCAATACCAATAATTTATAGAAATTAAAAAATAAAGTTTTTCTAAAGGTAAAATAAGCTCTTGATTCATGAAAATGCTACTAAAGTCCTTAACACTCGTGTGACAGGGATGGAGACCGGACCAGACTAATGAAAGCCGCATTGTCGTGAGTTTAGCTATTTGAATAATTATTATTTAAAGGCACTGGGATGATATATGATTTAAAATATTTAGCTAAAATATTTGTGGGGATATTAGTTCACATCTAGACGTTATTGTGCAAGTATGGAAATTAATCAGGATTCGAATTGACCGGCTACCTAACATGGCTACGTCAACAAACGAAATCATTTGAAGCTGGGAGTTTTCAGGTCGTGTGGGGCTTTAATGAATATTTGAAGGTATGTTTAGACACAAGTATAGTAGGAAAATATGTTAAGAATTTTTTGATATTAAATTTATGAGACAGTAACTCAAGAATACAACGATATAAGGCCTCAACCGTGCGCAGCTTTTTGTGCGCCGTAAATCGAAGGTTTTTATAAGGGGTGGCTCTGTAGCTCTCTGTTATGTCAAAATATTTTTTCAGAGAGCTACAGTTCTGCAGCTACGTTTGGCCAAGTTTGGTTGAAATTGGCCCAGTGGTTCTGGAGAAAATGTAAAAAGTTTACAGACAGACGGACAGACGACGGACAACAGGTGATCAGAATAGCTCACTTGAGCTTTCAGCTCAGGTGAGCTAAAAAAACGAGTATAAGGTTAACGACACTCTGCATACCTTTTCTACTGTTTATTCACAAATTAAAGAGGTTTTCACCCCCCTCCCACCCTTTTCCCCTAACTACTTGAATTTAATATTTTTATTCGATATCGATCTTTTGATCTCACCCCTTAATTTACGTGGATTAAAACGTATCGAACACCAAATTAACAGAAACTCAAGATCATAGATATTTTTAATCATTTGAAAATATCATCAATTCAATTATTGCTCTCTTCATTTGAATTAATGAGCACATCAAATTTATCATTGCTCTCATCAAATGAAATAATGTGCGCTTCAATTCAATTATTGCTCTCACGAATTGAATTAATGCGCGCATTATTTGAATTGATGAGAGCAATAATTGATTTGATGCGCGTATTAATTCAATTATTGCTCTCTCATCAACAATATTTTCAAATATATATATTGTTCACACTTTCTTTTTAACAGGAGTAAGCCCCTGTGCCTGCACAACGCAGAATTTATATTGAAAGGTTCCATTACACACGAGGGTGCGGGGTCCAGATTACCATATTTGATTTGAACAAAATTTCATTATGAGTACCCAAAACAATGTGGATTGGCATTCCTCTCTTTCTCCGCATAATTATGCCTACATTCGCGTTACCACGTCTTTCAACGTTATGATATTTTAAAACACTTTTCCTCGAAGTCTGTGAGCATACACAGGTGGGAATTGTCTATTCTGACCATGCTAACCGTTTTACCGACAGATGAAATATATAAACGCATGATCTTGATTCCATGTGTACATGTCTCCATTACCGTAGCTGCATTAATCCACAAGACCCACAAAAAAGGGGGGGGGGTTAGAATTGTTCACACTGTAAATGAAACACAACATAACATAATTTTATACAAATTAAAAATCAAGCATTACTGCATGTACACACACACAAATATATATATACATATATATATAAAGCACAGAAATTTTCACTTTTATTAGATACTCACTTCCGCCCCTATCCGGGGTTGAACTCACGACCTGCGGACCCAACTCTCCTAGCAGCATGTAACCAGCGCGCTATACAGCTCGACCATCTAGGCAAGTCTTAAAACTTGCTTTCGATTACGAGGAACTCTCGCCACGCTTCCACACGCTACACGGTCTTTGATATATACATATATGTGTGTGTATGTATGTATATGAATGATGAAGATAACGAACAGTGATCAATCTTGATCAAGATATAGGCCTCACGGCGGTTATGACCAGTCGACAGGGGATGTTTAATCCTCCTAGGCACCTGACCCCACCCTGGAAATACCAGAGGTAAGATTATGTGCCTAGGAGGAGTAAGTATCCCCTGTCGACCGGTCAAACCCGCCGTGAGCCCTATATCCTGGCCAGGTAAAAGGAGTTATCCGTAGTCAAAATCAGTGTGCCAAGAACGGCCTAACAATCGGTATGAAACACGTCAGACAGCATTTGACCCAATGATAGGTTGTATTGGCAAACTAGATCGTTATATTGACATTAGAATATGCGAAATGCTTATTTAAAAGGAGACTGTTGAAACCCTTGTGCCATCAACTTGTTTGTCAGTAGCCTGCCACCCACTCACTCCTCTCTACGCCGGTTGGTGCATGAGGTGATGGCAAAGCGACCTCCACTTAACTCTGTCTGCAGCTGCTCCGGAAGCCGTGTTGAAGCTGAGTCCTCTACCCTTGAGGCTTTTGTCCACAGTTCGCCTCCAAGTCTCCTTTGGCCACTCTGTCTTTCCTCCCTTGGGGTGTCCAACGTAAAGCTACTCTGGGGAGCGAATTGAATGGTATGCGGTAGACATGTCCCAGTCATCGCCAGCAACGTTTCTGGAGCCTTTGCAATATAATTTTTTATTGAAGATGACAATTCGCCAGAATATCTGGAGGATGCACCGCAGGCACTTGTCCTGGAATTCTTATTGCTTCCTTTCGATGGTAGTAGAGGTTTTCCAACATTCTGAGCCGTACAGGAGGACGCCGAGAACATTGATTTTGAAGATTCTGACCATTGTGTGAGTGCTGAGGCCGGTGGATCTCCAGACGGTTTTGAGCATAGAGAAAGTTTGGTTGGCTTTGGTGATCCGGGTGTTAATTTCCTGATCACAGTCACTATCTGTCGTCATCTTGTTGCCCAAGTATACCAATTCCATCACGTCCTCCAATGGACTTCCACTATGACCGTATTGTTGGTTGAGGCGTTCTTACATAATACCTGCTTCTTCCTGTCGTTGACCCTGAGATCTATGTTGCTGGCTATATCACCAAGACACTCTGATGTCTTGGTATCTGTTAGACAGCAGTCCCAGGTCGTCCGCGTAATCCAGGTCCTTTAAGACTGGGGTAATGGTCCATTGTATTCCCTATCTCACACCCTGAGTGACACGTTTCAAAAGCCAGTCAATTCACAAGGATCACAGCAGTGGTGATCGGATACATCCTTGCCTGACCCCTGTGTACACCTTGAAGGGCTCTGTCAACTGGTAGTTGTGGATGACTTGGCACTCGAAATTCTCATAAAGGGACTCTATAATGCTGACCAACTTCTATGGAATGCCATAGCGGCGAATGATCTTCCAGAGTGAGACACGATGTAAGCTGTCGAAAGCCTTCTCAAAGTCAACAAATACCATATATAGCGGGCTATTCCATTCATGTGACTGTTTTATGATCTGTCTCAGGACAAAGATGTGGTCGATACATGGATGTCATTTCTAGAACCTTGGCGTAGTAAGGAGTCAACTGTTCTTATGATGCGCTGGAGGAGGATGCGGCTGGAGAACTTGCTGGTGAGAGACAAAAGTATGCCTCTCCAGTTGTAGCAGTTTCCTAAGTTTCCTTTCTTAAGTAACTTCACGGTAGCGCCCTTCCAGTTATCAGGTATGTCTTCCTTGTCCTAAACGTCCTGGAAGATATGCTTGAGAGTGCGTGGAATTTCCGGTTGTTCTGCTTTCAACATATCAGCGATTACATCGTCCTGTCCCGGAGCCTTGCCATTCTTGAGTATGTGGTTGGCTCCCTTCACTATTTAGATTTTCCTCCACCTCAGCAATATCGGCGAGGATCAAGGGCTCCGATCGATTTAGGTTCCGTCGAAAGTGTCCCCTCTACCTTTCAAACTTGAGCTGCTCCTCTGCGATAGATATGTCGTCTTTTGTCTTTACTAGTTGGTTCTGGTTCTGCCCTCGATCGTCTCGAAGCTTCCTGATGATCTGATAAACGGTCTCCAAGTCATTTTGCAAAATGTATCGAATACACTCTATTTAGAATAGATGACGTTGAGGACGTGTTTATGTCCCTAAAACAGTGGGCAATGCATCCAAATCCCGTAGCATCGTCTTTTGTATATAGCGAGCTATTCCAGATAGGTCATTGAGTTCCAACAGGTTTCTGTGATAGAGAGGCTCTGGTAAAATTTTTGCTAACCTTTTTCTTAAAATATCATCGCTATAAGGTACAATTATCGCCATACGAATTTAAAAAGTTTTTAATGAAACTGTACCTACTGTCGCCCATATAATTCCAGATCTGTTAAACTATGGACGGGGCCAATGCCTATGCGAAATTCAGCTAATGAGGAAACCTCAAGCTTAAGCTTGGAGTTATGTACCGTTTGTGGCGAAATATGTGCTGCGTAACATTCAAATCATATTATTACAAATGTTAATGAGTTGAATCATGCATATTTTAACGTAAAACAAGAACATTTATTTTTATAAATATATTGGAGCCCGTTAGCATATAGTTATTTCACTTCAGACACCATAGAGTCGTCCACTTCTGCTTCATACTTGTTTTTTTATTGGAAGTAGACATTAATGGCAAACTGACAACTCAACTGTATGACAAACGGGATGATTTCAGCTTCTCCATTGTCAGCTTCCCATGTTTGTGTAGCAATATTCCATTATCATTTGCATATGGTGTTTATATCTCTCAACTGATTCGATACGCAAGAGCCTGTTCTACGTATGGTCAGTTTTTAAATCGAGGCAAGCTACTGACAAACAAGTTGATGGTACAGGGGTTTCAACAGTCTCGATTGAAGTCAGCATTTCGCAAATTCTATGGTCGTTATAACGATCTAGTTCGTCAATACAACCTCTCATTGGGTCAAAAACTGTCTGAGGTGTTTCATACCGATTGTTAGGCCGTTCTTGGCACACTGATTTTGACTACGGATAACTCCGTTTACCTGATCAGAATATAGGGCTCACCGTGGGTGTGACCGGTCGACAGGGGATGCTTACTCCTCCTAGGCACCTAATCCCACCTCTGGTATATCCAGGGGTCCGTGTTTCCCCAACTATCTATTTTGTATTGCTTTACAGGAGTTATGAGATGGATCACTGTTCGTTATCTTTACCTTTCACCCAAACTGTATTATTCTCACAGCCTTGTTGAAGGCAATGAATTTTGCTTTCTTACCATTAACTTTCACAAAATCCGCTGTTTTCGAGGTTTTAAAAAAGGTGTATCATGTGTACATTAAAAAAAAGTATAGGGACGACACTCGCCATCTTGGATTTCTGGGGGGCCCGAGAATTATTCAAAATATTGGTGTCACTGCTCAATGACCTTGAGTACAAAGTAAATGTCAAATTTGAAACACCGGTGGCGTCTCCATAAGACTGAAATTTTCTCGAGAGGAACATTAAACAACACACAATTAATCATGGGACCTCATATCTGAATTACAATTATAGTCCCAAACTATGTAGCAAATACCACTGTTTAGTATTTATCCTCTCGAATCATAATAACTTTGAATTTGGTCAAATGACCTTGACGAGTTATTGTGCACTGTTTGGCAAGAACGACGACTGCCTATACTATAGTATGGACTTCCCATAGCCAGGCAGCGGTGACACTGTTGAAATATATAGATGTAGGTGTGGGACTTCAAATTTAGACCTTTACTCGACACTCAAGGCCATTGAGCAGTGAGGGTCCTTTAACGTGCCAATTCCTACCGCGACACGAGCATCAATTGAGTTACGTTTTGTTAGACAGTAAATAAAACAAACGAGTCCCTTGAAATTCCTATTCAAATTATCAAGTTATTCATCAAATATTATTTTCATAATCATCGTAGAGCATTGAATTTGGCTACTTTTCCTTGTTCAGTAATTCTGAAATAAGTATGAAATTTCGCCCCGAAATGTATTTTCACATGGAGAATTCAATATGTCTGGGTGTCCCTCTCTTTTGTCTGTAAGGTACGGGAATCCCTTGTTCAGGTCTCAGAGAGTAAGTACCTTCTTCCATCTGGGAAATGGACGGATTCATCTATTTGCACTTGAAAGTAACCAGAGGAAATAACTTTTAACAAAGGTCTCTTTTGACATATTTATTATTTTCTATTATTATCAGAATCCAGGAATATAAATATCAGTGATGCCCGTGGGGATCCGGGTTAGAACCCCCGTGTCACAGCAGGTTTGGCACGATAAAGACGCCTCTCTGCTGAAAGGCCATAAGCACCGAGCATAGGCCTAAATTTTGCAGCCCTTCACCGGCAGTGGTGACGTCTCTATATGAGTGTGAAATAATCTCGAGCAACATACAATCAATCCTACATTTTTATTTGTGGGAATGTTGTTTTGCTGCTATACGCTTGGCCTGAAGAAACGTTGCCGTGTTTCCCTCCATAAGCAAACAGGGAACATTTGCAAAGCGAAACCGGGGTCAACTGCAAAACAACTGGGGTCCCATGGATCTGTTTCCATGGCAGTGGTGATGATTGATACCTCCATGGTTTCAGTGTAGGCATCAACTACATGGTGACTGGTTGAGGGATCCGATCATCTGTCAGGACTTCAGAATCCACCATGGTAACAGGTCAAACCGTGGTTCTGTCTGGATGGTCGTAGCTTCCATGGGAGTTGGCTGGTCCTATGAATCTGGCACCGTGACTTCTTCCGAGTCCAGGAATGGAAGAAATGGGTAGTCCGGCTCCGTCCATCCAACCACTGACATCTGAAGGTTGTTTCTCATGGCCTCAAATTTGGGATCTTAGTGTAGACCTACTTCAGTAGATGGAATCGCTACAGGTATATATATGAGGAATCCAGAGTCGTAGTCATTGGCTTTGAAGGTGGCGGTTGAATGTTGACATACTTGACTCGTGGTCGCCGGGTGGAGCGTCTTCTCTGCATCTCTTCATACTTCCGAAAGACATAGGCTCTTGACTTCGAACATTCCTAACCACATCCTGGCACTCTACACGTTAGTCGTTCACCATGGCTAGTTCTAATATGCTGGAGGAGTTTCGCTTTCTCCGGAAACCTTTTCCCACATTTCTGACATTGGAATTAATATTCCAATGGCAAGGCACAAGCATAAGTGATATCGTTATACCGGAATCTCGACATGGCTGGAAAGACGAAAAGAGAACATATTATAGTAAATTATCTTCATTTACATAAATTTATCTTTTCCCTGGTAATGGAAATTTAGAATATTTACATCAAAGGGAACATTTATTATTTCTTAATCAATATTTTCTTTAAAAACAATGCATCCAAAGTAATAAAATTGATATGAATAAGTCCATCTGCGTATAGTCAGTATTTAAATCGAGACAAGCTACTGACAAACAAATTGATGATCCCGGTCAACAGGGGATGCTTACTCCTCCTAGGCATCTGATCCCACCTCTGGTGTGTCCAGGGGTCCGTGTTTGCCCAACTATCTATTTTGTATTGCTTGTAGGAGTTATGAGATTGATCACTGTTCGTTATCTTCACCTTGCATGGTACAGGGGTTTCAACAGTCTCGATTGAAGTCAGCATTTCGCAAATTCTTTGGTCGTTATAACGATCTACTTCGTCAATACAACCTATGATGGCTATCATTGGGTCAAATGCTGTCTGACATGTTTCTTACCGATTGTTAGGCCGTTCTTGGCACACTGATTTTGACTACGGATAACTCCGTTTACCTGATCAGGATATAGGGCTCACGGCGGATGTGACCGGTCGACAGGGGATGCTTACTCCTCCTAGGCACCTGATCCCACCTCTGGTGTGTCCAAAGGTCTGTGTTTGCCCAACTATCTACTTTGTATTGCTTATAGTAGTTATGAAATTGATCACTGTTCATTATCTTCACCTTTCATCTAGGTTCCTTCCATATTTATCAAAAGTTCAAAAACTAGATCCTGGTCATGGAACTACTTCTGTCGTGAACGAGTCTGGGCAGGGACAGGGGTAGCTGCAGAACTGTAGCTCTCTGAAAAAATATTTTGACAAAACAGAGAGCTACAGAGTCACCCATTATAAAAACCTTCGATTTACGGCGCACAAAAAGCTGCGCACGGTTGAGGCCTTATATCGTTGTATTCTTGAGTTGCTGTCTCATAAATTTAATATCAAAAAATTCTTAACATATTTTCCTACTATACTTGTGTCTAAACATACCTTCAAATATTCATTAAAGCCCCATACGACCTGAAAACTTCCAGCTTCAAATGATTTCGTTTGTTGACGTAGCCATGTTAGGTAGCCGGGACAGGGGGTACAAACCATATTCGAACCTTTCCCCAAATAGGCTTTAACCTATTCATGTTGACTACTTTTGAAAAAGATTTGGTCCCTTTCTGAATCTGATAAACTAAACCAGGTAATTCACTAATCACTGAATAGGGCCCATCCCATTTACATTTCAACTTGGAGGACTTCCCTTTCCCGAAAAGGGGTTGAACAACCAAACAGCTTCTCCCACTGAAAATGTGTTGCCGGTAGATCTAAAGTCATATTGCCTTTTCTGCTTGTCACTAGCTTTAGTCATTTGTTCTCGTGCTAAGTCATGGATTTTCCACACATTCTCTAAGAATGTCTCTAAATAAGTACATGTCTTGGTCACAAGTGCAATTTCTAAACAACATGTCATTTGGTAAATCTAATTATCGTCCGAACACCATCATAGCAGGTGTTTCACCTGGGGCGCACTCTTCTTATTCCGGAATAATCATTCTGTCTACTCGATTGGTTTGGTATGTTAAGCTTAGAAAGCCTTCTCAGCCTCCCGCGCCAAAGAGGGAAGAATAGCATTCCGGTATGGCGTCGAGCAGGTGGGTGAAAACTTTGAGAACTTTTATTATTGTAAATAAACCAAATTATAAGCAAAATACAGTTGCAAAAAATATTTTTGTAATTTTGAAGGATAATTCTTTTAAGTAGCATTTTTTCTGTTGTGTAATTGCAGTGACAATCAACCAGCGAACACAGTTTCATTTACAACGGACAGTGGAAACACTGTTGTTTTAAAACTGGATGATGAGACTGAAAAACCTTAAGAATAATGGTATATATTATATCCATCATTAAAATTAAGTTTCAAACCCCTCTTTTTACTATCATTTAAAAAAATGTTTGATTTTATACGTAGCCTAATTTGTTTACAATGTGATTTTATTGTTAGATCCCAATACAATTAACTTAGTACTTCAGCTAGTCACGGAACAGGAAGAATCTGGTGAGACTAAAATGGGTAAGTGTGTAGTTTATATTCATCTGTTCATCATGAAATATGTAAACTGAGTGATACAAAACAATGGAATTTTACAAATTGTTTTTTATCTGATGCCACAGTTGTAAAGTCTTGTTAAGTGTTATTTATTGGGATAAAATCAAATATTTCTTTGATCCGAATTGCAATTAATTTCAAATATTGAAATGAATAGACCAAGGAAATAGAATGATTTGTTTTTATTTCATTTCATCTACTAAACAAGAACATACATGTAATATCACATTGAAACCCTGTTAATCTGTAAAACAAATCCTACAGTGTTATTATACTATAAAGATTGCATGAGCTTCATTCTCATGAAAAACTTTAAGAAAAATGATAAACAACACTTTAAAAATTTTAAAGTGTCTCCTATTGGAGTTACTGAATTATATGTTCATAATTTCCTCTAATTCTGTAGAGGAGCCAAAACCTTGTGGAGAGGCTGCCACTTCCTTATGTTCCTAGACTAAAGAGAGAACCAAACTCCTATTAAATGAATATAAAGAGAGATATTCACTATTCAATAGCCCAGCCCAGAGAAGAAAACTTTATGGATGGATATTTGCCAAGTGATCAATGCAGAAACGCAATCAACATTCAACAGCCAGAAAGTGGAAGGAAGATTTAAAACAGTGCTTTCATCGTGCAGAAAGTACAAGGATGCACAAAAAAGAACAGGTCCGAGAGAAAGGAATACGAATTTGCATCTGAAATGGAGGAAATATTTGGAAGCAGTCATTCCACAAACCCAGCTTTTGTTGTAGAAAGTAGTTCAACAAGTACCTCTACACCAAAAAACCCAGAAGAGCAATACCAAAGAACTAAGTCCTAGTAGTAGCAGTGATAGAGCTGACAATAATGAAGAATCAAGATTAAGTAAGGATAATAAAAAGCAAATTCATGAAGGGAAGTCAGGGGAGAGAAAAAGAAAGCATCATCGCACATCAGGTGCATCTCAGTTGATAGATTTTCTTAAATATTACACAGAGAAACGAAGGAGGAAGAGGATAGACGACGTGCAGAGACGATGCACAAAGAGCAGATGAAAGTGCTTTCAGGACTGACAAGTGTTCTTGACAAGCTTGCAGATGCAGCTGCAAAGAAGTAGTAATGCATAATATATCTGCAATTAGAGGGACATTTTTTTTAAGTTGTCCATTCACTGTTCAAGATTTAAAGTTTTTTGTTGACGATGGAGAAGTTGAAATCATCCCGTTTGTCATACAGTTGAGTTGTCAGTTTGCCGTTAAAGCTGACATGAATTAATAAATATAGTATAATTCTATTTGTCCGCCATATTTCTCTGCTAATCCGCCATATTAGTTGGAATTTCTATTGTTATATGTATCGGGGTTCGCATGGTATATAAGGGGACGGGCTTTGCTACGCTTCACTTCACATCAGTGTCTTCGATTTACCTGTGCGGGTAGCTTCGACAGGTAACACGTACATCTCCGATACTAATTTATAGGACATCAAAAAGAAATGAAATCACGTTTTGGAACACCACGCAGTGCTCAAAATTATAATAAACATATCGTACAGTAGTAAATCATTCTAAATATATATATTTGGATAAATATATATAGAATGCCTTTTCTTTACGTGAACGTGCGTACATTTGCAGTAAATATGTCAAAACTATACAAAAATGCGGAGAAATATTTCATCTTTTATCTATTGATAAAATGGAATAAGCAAAGAGTATACAATCTATACCATTCACAATTACTTCAAGTAAAAGGCAAAGACATAGATACTACTGTACTACTATGTACTACTACTAAAAATGGCATGTATGCTCGCCATGAAAACGCATCGAATGCGGACGACTATTTACCTGGGCCTACTCGTAATATCTGTAAAGGACCGCAGATGTACGTGTACACTTGTCGAAAATACTCTAAGTAGTAGTAAAACTCCCTTTATTTGCATAATCCATGAAACAAAACGATAAACTCCATTTGCATTCCAACAGTAAACAACATTGTCCATTGTACAGACTGCGACACACTTAGCCCGTGCCGATCAGCTATCTTCAATCAGGGGAAATATCAGAGTATAATATTTACCCTGTATTGTGCATGAATCCTTATACCATATGATTTACTGGTCAGAGTATTGCAGATTTATAAATCAGGAAATCATTTAGGTACATAAATTTGCATATACAACACTGTACGAGTGTATGGGATGAGAGAGAGAGAGAGAGAGAGAGAGAGAGAGAGAGAGAGAGAGATAACGTGAGAGATAACGACGAGAGAGAGAGAGAGAACCGATGATCTTGTAATAATCGTGCTCTTATTAAGACAAATGATATCGTTAATTCAATAAAAAGAGAACAGTACTAGTAACTCAATATTGCTCTCATTAATTGATAATACAGATTTATTTGATTCATTTAAAGCACGCATTAATTAAAAATTAAACATATTTTTAAATAATGTTATTTTCAATTTCTTCATTTTATGCTAATTTGGCGCTCAATAGATCTTGTATATCTATGCCATTTTGCGTTATTACATTCTGCGTCTAACTCGACGCAAATTGTACTAATGCAAAATGTAATAATCGAGTTTATCATATGCGTCGCTATCAAACATCAAGGGGAGAGGACAGGAGTGTCTGTCACCCACCTTTAATAACAATATCCATTTTTTGTTCGTTTGTAATGCAAATAAAAGATACATTGAGTGACAACACCCCCCCCCCCCCCCACCCCCCCAGCTTGAAAGTTCTGATATAATAGTAGAAGACACACCACCACCAATTAAGAAAATGAAGATATGAGGCACTCATAGTAGAGGACTCTAACCACCCCATCCGACCCCCAACGATTGCAGAAAATGAAGTGTAGGGGGAAATTATTGAGGTAGTCAAAGTAAAAGACTCTTTAACCCTTCTCCCCACATTAGGACTTTGAACATCGGACAAAACATCTTGGTTTGTTTGGGTGTTTTGTTTTATTTTATTGCTGTTTTCGTTCATCTTTTTTAATTATTATTTTGAAGAATCCAATTTTCCATTTTTTCCCCTGTTGTATATTGTCAATCACAAATTTTTAAATAGCTGGAAATTTTTAATGCTTGAAAGCTTACATTTATATAAGTGATCAATTTTCTTTCCTTCTGTGAAATGATATATTATAAATCGAAGTAGGACGGTCTCTCTCTCTCTCTCTCTCTCTCTCTCTCTCTCTCTCTCTCTCTCTCTCAATGAATATGGACATACAGAGACCGTAAATGATTATGTGGTTCCAAAAGAGACAACAAAACTATATTTTCGTTTATAAATTTCCTTTCATATGTGTCTTTGTGTAATGAACTGTTTATTATGTATTGCAAATGTAATACACGCATTTGCACACAGATGTATATTTTCGATCATTATACCCTTATTTGTATATCCAAGTTTGTATATGATCATCGAGAAATTTTGAATTGTGCACGCAATATATCCAACCAGATATTAGATTCCCCATTTCTATAAACTGCAAAACCTCGACCAGACAAGCATTCAATACAGGAAAAATTTTCTACTCTGACATCTCCCCTGATTGAAGACACACTGTTTGGCACGGGTGAAGTGTGTCGCAGTCTGTATAATGGAATGAGAACGTGTTGTAAAGTTCTAACGAGATACAAATGGAGTTTATCATTTTGTTTCGTGGATTTATCAGAATAAAGAGAATCTAATATTTTCGGTAAGTGCACATCTCCGATACCTGTTGAATAGACGCCCGTATTTGATACTTTTTTGGCGATTATACCTTGTGCATTGCATATTATGCATATGGCATGTACCTTTATTTTGCAAGAATTGATATAAATAATATATTTTATGCCCTTTGCCTATTCCATTCTATCAGTATGTAATTGGCAAATGATTTATCCGCATTTATTTTATTAGAAAATGCAAATACTTGCATGCACTTACAAGTATGCAAGAAAAGCTTCTTTTTTTTTTTTGCATTTTTGTCTAACTTATCTAAACTTCCAGAATGTTGCATTAGTATACAATCAATATTTTGTAATTTTGAGCAAAGCATAATGTTTTAAAATGTTCTTTTATTTGTTTCTCATTCCCTATATATTACTATCGGAGATGTGCACTGGTCGAGTCCACCTAGAAAAATCACTCAGGTGTGACAATCACATTTGGGGTATATACGGGTAGAGTAAATTAGGCTACCTGAAAGAAATATGGCGGATAAGATGGGAAAGGTGTACGTATTTATTAATTCATGTCAGCTTTAATGTCTACTTTCAATAAAATATCTAAGTATGAAGCAGAAGTGGATGACTCTGTGGTGTCCTTTATTTCGAGCTCACAGGGATATATCCAATCGACATATGAATGAAAGTTATTATTGTTAATAGGCAAAAAGTCATCGAAATGTCGAATTGAAGGCCACAGCGAGAGATTTTTTCTTCTCGCGTAGAAGTTTTTGAATAAATTCTGCTTCATGTGAATATAGAAACAGGTCAGCTAACAAAGGAGCACAATTCGTGCCCATGGGAATTCCAAAAGACTGTTGGAAGACCTGATCACCAAAGACCACGAAAATATTGTCAATGAGGAACTCTAGCATATTTTTTATTTCAACTTCAGAGTACTTGTGCGTGGAATCAGAGTGGTGTTTAACAAAGCAAGTTTTTGAATGACTGATCACTAGATGTCAATATTTCCGTTTTCCATTTTTGTTGAAGAAGCAACTGTGTATGATATCAGGATAAACTAAAATTGGTGAAGTTGCAGGTGCATTTCTGAGTTTTTGAAAAAATATCTTCACATTCAGAGGTCCATGTAAATGAGCTAACTTTTTCTGTTCATTTGTTGAGTGGTTTAGCAACTGTAGAAAATCCTCTGATAAAGTGTTTGTATTAAAATACGGCTCCAAGAAAATTGTGAAGCTCTTTAACAGTTTTTGGTTGGGCCATGTTCTAATGGACTCTTTTAAGAATCTAGAGCAATTCCACTCTCTGATACAATGTGACCTAAACATTTTACTTTTTAAAAAAAAAGATTTTACATTTCTTTGGAGATATTTTCAAACCAGCATCTCCTATTCTTTGTAAAATTCGAGGTAAGTATCAAAATCTTTTGAAACTATGATATCATCTATGTATATCAAACAAATCTGCCATTGGAGTCCTTTGGAGATGCAATTCATTAAGGACTGTTGCAAAGGCCAAGCGGCATAGTCCGGAACTCATAAGACCACAAATTGTTACAAAGGCTGTTTTTCCCACTATCTGATGGGTGCAGATCAATCTGATTAAAACACAGATCTCTCAAATAGCGCCTATTTGAGAGATCTGTATTTTAATCAGATTGGGTGCAGATCAGCTTGCCAAAATCCACTTTGAAGGTCCAATACCGAAAATCTTTTTGATTTTTGGAGGGCATCTAAAGAATCATCAATCCTTAGGAGTGAATACAAGTCTTTGATAGTTACACTATTCAATTTTCAAAAAGGAATACAAAGGCGAATCGAGTTGGCCCAAGGTTATTTTGATGGTTTAATACTGTAACTTCTGTTTTGAGTATATGCTGTGCTTCATCTTTTTGCAAGAGGTATTCGTCTGGGGGCTTGCTTTATTGGTTTTGATTTTCCAGTATTTATTTTGTGGGTGATAATATCAGTTCTTCCGAGGTCCTCTTTTGATTTGACAAAGACTTTGCTATAGTATGTTAACGAATTTAATTGGTTGTTTTCTACAACTCCACATACCTCAAGGAATGACAGAAATGTGGCGAGATGTTTCCATTGAATACAGTTTTATTAGAAGAAGTTGCATTATGTTGATGGTGTCCATTGGGATTTCATTAAAAGGTTGGACTTATCATTTCAGTCAGCTGCGTAATTACAGTGTATGTTGATAAATAGTTTGAGGTTGGTAAGAGAAATTCAGTATATAAAAGTGAGTAAGTTGTACGCCTCGAACTTTTCATTGTGGAAATGGTTATTTTATCATTTTTATCTATTTAGATCTTAGTAGGGATCTTCATAACGTGAGAAATAGTTTCTCAAAACGGGAATTTTCAATAAAATCTGCTTAAGAAATCGTTTGGTTCTTTGTATCCATGATGTAAACATATCGTGTCAAAATATACGGGGCAAAAGGTTTAAAAGTCTGGGGGAAAAACAAATCTTATGCATGTATCGAAAGGCGGCGTCCATGATTACATCGTTTTTCCCCTATGACCATTAACATGCATATATAAATAGGTAATTTCATATGGCCTATCCAAATAAGTACCCCTTTTCGTAGGCAACGAAAAGATCACTGGATCGGGATTCTAGGTACTGCATTTCCATATGGATGCAATGATAATGTATATGATGTGGGGAATGTGACAAGTCAACAAGGAAATAACGTCAATGTGATGTGACTTTCCAAAGACGGAAACGCAGCCATGGACATCGTTCATATAAAAGACCCAAGTATAAATGATGTCACATTTGATTCACTTTTACCTTATACCAACAGACAATTAGGTCCTCATCATATTCCCACAAAACTTTACTCTGTTCCTTTGAGAGTTTTACATACGTTAGTTGAAGAAGCCACAGCTAGTCTATACTTGTAATTTTCAACAACTGAATAAAGATTGAACTCTATGATTATGTATGTTGCCTATCACAGTCTCTTTAAACCCACCGCAGGTCATGGGTGATATTCCTTCCGAATCATGCCATCAGTTCCTTAAGCTCACATTTACAAACAAAGGAATAGATGCCGTCAACATAAGCATCATTTTTCGTCATAAAAGAGTTCAGTCTTCTATTCCAACTTATTTCAAGTTCAAGTCTACATCCTGTATTTCCTACAAATATACTTCTACTATTGCATCCAAACTTTTAATTATAAACAAACTTTGCAGTGCCTAGATATAGACCATCTTATATTTGATCCACCTACGTGTTCTTGTTCTTCGTCTTCTTTCAACTATAGTCCAGATGGACATGTCATTACTGGTGAAGTTGATATAGTTTTGAAAATGAGGTTCTCAAATCACTTATACTAAAAGGTCATTATTATAATTGTATTTCAAACGAACTTGGATTAATTCTACTTTTGGTAATCATACTTATACTCCAACTGCCCTTTCAAAAGACAAAATTCTTCAAAACCATGCTTCAGTTTTAGATACATGCAAGGTGAAGATAACGAACAGTGATCAATCTCATAACTCCTACAAGCAACACAAAATAGATAGTTGGGCAAACACGGACCCCTGTTTAATATCCCAGTCAATGGGTCGAATGAATATGAGTTACCGTACCTATACTGGATTCCTGAACTTCATAAAAACCCTTACAAACACCGATACATTGCTGAATCAAGTAGGTGTTCTACCAAGCCTCTATCTTTGCTCTTCACGAAAATATTAATAGCTGTGAAAGAGAAACTTCAAACGTACTATGCCACGACATATGCCAGAAGAACTTTTAGTAAAATTGAAATCGCAAAGCTTTTCTAAAATCAACAACATTAAAACGTATGACATTTCAACACTTTAGACGACCATTCCTTACGATAAACTAAAAACTAAACTTTTTGACGTCATAGACAGTTGCTTCTTCAACAAAAATGGAAAACGGAAACATTCATATCTAGTAATCAGTCATCCAAAAAATTACTTTGCTAAACACCACTCTGATTCCACGCATAAGTACTCTGAAGGTGAAGTTAAAAACATACTGAAGTTCCTCATTGACAATATTTTCGTGGTCTTTGGTGATCAGGCCTTTCAACAGTCTGTTGGAATTCCCATGGGCACGAATTGTGCTCCTTTGTTAGCTGGCCTGTTTTTATATTCTTATGAAGCAGAATTTATTCCAAAACTTCTACGTGAGAAAAAATATCTTGCTGTGGCCTTCAATGCGACATTTAGATTGATTGATTAATTAAATATTGTTTAACGTCCCGCTCGAGAATATTTCACCCTTATGGAGACGTGACCAAGACCGGTGAAGGGCTTCAAATTTAGGCCTATGCTCGGCGCTAACGGCCTTTGAGCAGGGAGGGATCTTTATCGTGCCACACCTGCTGTGACACGGGGACTCGGTTTTTACGGTCTCATCCGAAGGACCGCCCCATTTGGTCGCCTCTTACGACAAGAAAGGGGTACTGAGGACCTATTCTAACCCGGGTCCCCACGGGATGCGACATTTAGATATATCGACGACGTTTTATCTATTAACAATAATTTTCATTCATATGTCGACTCGACATATACCTGTGAACTCGAAATAAAAGACACCACAGAGTCATCCACTTCTACTTCATAGTTAGATATTTTATTGAAAATAGATATTAACGGCACACTAATAACTCAACTTTATGATAAACGGGATGATTTCAGCTTCTCCCTCGTCAACTTCCCATATCTATGTATCAATATTCCATTGTCACCTGCATGTGTCTCAACTGATTCGATACGCAAGAGCTTGTTCTGCATATGATCAGTTTTTAAATCGGGACAGGCTACTGACAAACAAGTTGATGATGCAGGGGTTTCAACAGTCTCCTTTAAAGTCAACATTTTGCAAATTATATGGTCGTTATAACAATCTAGTTTGCCAATACAGACTATCATTGGGTCAAATGCATGTTCACAAGTCAAGGGTTATTGATTCGTAATCTCGCACTAACCCTTGATATCAGTGACTATCAAAAAGTTGGGCTCGTTCTGATTGTTTCCCATCTTCGCTAGCCAAGGGTTTTCGGTCCACTCCGCTCCCCATATGGGGAGCGGAGTGGACCGAAAACCCTTGGCTAGCGAAGATGATTGTTTCCACAAAAGAGTGGGAACCATTGAGAATGCGGTTCTATTAATAACAACGCGAAGCGAAAGATTCAAATAAAAACACGTGTATTGATGCCCACAGTTATGGCTATTAAGCAAAAGGTTTCCAAACTTTATCTACTATCAATAAACGTAATTAGTGGTGTAAATATTACAACTTCGCGTGTTTATCAATACAGCAGTATGAGATAGCGTCATTTGTATCCATGTACATAACAACAAGATGCAGTGATTTCATTGGATGTTTTATTTATAGTGGATTGCATAATGGTCTGATGAGCCCAACTTTTATATAGCGACTGATGTCAAGGGACTGGGTTAGTGCGAGGTAATGAATCAATAACCCTTGACTTGTGAAAATGGGACAAATGCTGTCTGAATTGTTTCATACTGAATGTTAGGCCATTCTTGGCACACTATTTTTGACTATGGATAACTCCGTTTACCTGACCAAGATATAGGGCTCACGGCAGATGTGACCGGTCGACAAGGGATACTTACTCCTCCTAGGCACATGATCCCACTTCTGGTATATCCAGGGGTCCGTGTTTGCCCAACTCTCTATTTATACCCCCCGAACGAAATTCAGAGGGGTATATAGGAATCACTCTATCCGTCTGTCTGTGCAGATTCGTGTCCGGGCCATAACTTCTTTGTTCTTTGACATAGGCATACCATATTTGGCACACAGGTGGATCACCATGAGACGATGTGTCAAGTACCTTCAAGACCTCCATATGACCTTGACCTCAAGGTCAAAATTAAAGGTTTTATTTTTACAATGGATTCGTGTCCGGGCCATAACTTCTTTGTTCTTTGACATAGGCATACCATATTTGGCACACAGGTGGATCACCATGAGACGATGTGTCAAGTACCTTCAAGACCTCCATATGACCTTGACCTCAAGGTCAAAATTAAAGGTTTTATTTTTACAATGGATTCGTGTCCGGGCCATAACTTCTTTGTTCTTTGATATAGGCATACCATATTTGACACATGAGTGTATCACCATAAGACGATGTGTCGGGTACCTTCATGACCTCTATATGACCTTGAACTTTGACCTCAAGGTCAAAACTGATTATAGGGTTTGGACATAGTCATACCATAAGACATGGGTGTATCACCATGAGACTATGTGTCATGTACATTCATGACCTTGACCTTTGATCTCAAGGTCAAAATTATAGGTTGATACCATGGATTTGTGTTCGGACTAAATCTTCCATTTCCTTCTACAAAGGCATACCATAGTTTTACACTCAGGAAAGAGGTAATTTATACCTATTAACAACACCCTTTGGGAGATTGAGATAAGCGGGGGATATTCTTAGTGAACATTGCTCACAGTACCTCTTGTTTGTATTGCTTATAGGAGTTGAGATTGATCACTGTTCGTTGTCTTCACCTTTCATGGCGAAGCTGAAAGTGCGAACATCTATGGTCAGTGATTTTTTTAAATAGCGAGCCAGTGCAGCTGCACATTCGTCTAGAAATTATGTTTGTCACCCAGAAGACCATCATGAAATATGGCTGAGATTTCGTAAAGTCAAATCCAATTGATCTCAGATTACGAACTTAAATTATCCCAGTTTCAGATCCCGTGGGGATCCGGGTTAGAATAGGTCCACAGTACCCCTTTCTTGTTGTAGAAGGCGACTAAATGGGGCGGTCCTTCGGATGAGACCGCAAAAACCGAGGCCCCGTGTCACAGCAGGTGTGGCACGATAAACATCCCTCCCTGCTCAAAGGCCATAAGCGCCGAGCATAGGCCGAAATTTTGCAGCCCTTCACCGGCAGTGGTGACGTCTCCATATGAGTGAAATATTTTCGAGATGGACGTTAAACAATCATCAATCAATCAATCCCAGTTTCATCCAAATCTTTACCCAATGCAGTGCGCTGCATTATGCCTAGTTCGGCGTGCCAACTATAGTCACAATCGTAAAACTATAGTTCACCCAAATGTGCTTTACTTTGCCGGTATTATATATAGCGATACTTCCCCCATGGTGAATCCTCCCGGAAGACTGGCTATATAGTGGGGTTTCCCCCAGGGGGAAGTCTTGCTATAAAGTGAGACTTCCCCCCAAACTATCAATAGTGAGGCTTTCTCCCTACGTGTTTGGTCTGGATTTTATTTTTAAATTTCCACCGCACGACTGGCTATGGCATTTAGTGAGCCATCCCCCTTAAAGGGGTGGCTATATCCCCTAACCATTAGTAGTGAAACTTACCCTACATTACATTTACGTGGCTGGTTGCAATTTTAATATGTTGACGGTGCTACCGTTTGGGCGAGCGCAGCTTCATGTACATGTATGTACATATTTTGTAATGTTCATGCTTTGATCAGGTTCAATTTAAACAATATCTATTTGCCAAATACTCATTACATGAATTTTCTCCCAGGGTTTTATATTAAAAATCATTAAAACGTGTATACATGAATGTGATTGAAATATTTATATGCTATATATACACTTTATTTTTGCTGCCTTCACTGTGACTGGCTTAACCTTTGATACATGACCTGTTCTGCTGTATGCTCTCAGCCTTTACTTTCCTTTTTTCTACTCTCAATCTTTTTAAGTTACTAATTGCATGATAAAAATGCCCAAACCTTTCAAGTTTGTAAAACTATGTTTAAACAGCACTGCCTTTATTTCAATATAATGAAATTTTAAAAATAAATCGATAAATTCAACTATTGGGCATGTATAACCCCCACCCCCCACCCCCTATGCGAACCTATCTTTAAAATAATGAAATTCATATGACAATTCCCTTGTAGCAATGGTATGTTCCAAAAGAGAAAACTATAAAAAAAAATTGTAATATTGTACATAATCCTAGTTGTAACACAATGATGAGATATTTCAGCATTCACATATAATCATTGAATAAAATTGCAACATAATTGATACCAGCCCCTCTCCACTGCTGTTGTGAGGCTACATTAATTAAGATTGATTAACAAAACTAGAATTAATTAATGATTTTTCAGTCGTTGATAGCAAGTGGCATGGTTGGTTATCATGGGGGGGGGGGGGGGGGGGGGTGTCATCGTGGTTTGCATTACCGGACATGTTAAAAGGAAATGGATTTAAGCACTTATTATTTTAAACCAAAGATTTTTAAAAAAATGTTTTCAATCCGACCGAATTCCATCGATTTTTTGCAATTTCTTAAATAGCACTAATTCAGTACCTTTGATCCTAGCTGCAGAACTGTAGCTCTCTGAAAAAATATTTTGACATAACAGAGAGCTACAGAGCCACCCCTTATAAAAACCTTCGATTTACGGCGCACAAAAAGCTGCGCACGGTTGAGGCCTTATATCGTTGTATTCTTGAGTTGCTGTCTCATAAATTTAATATCAAAAAATTCTTAACATATTTTCCTACTATACTTGTGTCTAAACATACCTTCAAATATTCATTAAAGCCCCATACGACCTGAAAACTCCCAGCTTCAAATGGATATTAGCGCGTGGACATGTATTCCTCCATTTTGAATCTCGTCTACCCAAGTTCACGTCGTTAGTTTAAACAATATTTATTCGTAAATAATTCGATAATGTTTACAAACAATGTCTTATACATGAAATAAATTGAGAAACAAGCCAAAAGGCTTATATTAATGTTGTTCTGAGATATTACACATAAAATCCGCAAAAGCATGTAAATCTTATTTTCTTAATCATATATAATCACTCCACAATTAACGCCATGTTTTTTGTTGTGGTTCAAACGCCTTGTTTGTAAATTTGCTAAATAACGACGCTGAATATGACGTCACAATGTACTGTTTACATCAATTGCGTTATATTTCCCGCGTTAAATATATAGGCGGATCAAATGTCCAAAATTAGGATGCTTTGATACAGCTCCGTCCGCGTGCTAACTTCGGGTTGTTTTTGTCCTGTTTTGGATATAGATACTAATGTCAAAACTTTTTTGCTTCGCCCTCAAACACGGTAACGCCGTAAAACATATTATGTATACATTAGTAAAGATGGCTTTAAATTTACTCAATGACAGACAATTCCCTGTACATCTTATTCATAAAAGTGATGGTGAATTTACTGAACCCAAACACTGGATTTTCACTGAAATCTATCGTTTTGCATAAAAAGACACGAAGTTCGGTGTTGATGTGAACATGTCTTTTTGTTTGTGATGTATTTACTATCCATAATAAATTTGATTTGTCTTACGGCGTGACCGTATTTGAGGGCGAAGCAAAAAATATTGGCATTAGTATCTAGATCCATAACAGGACAAAAAATATCCCGAAATATTAGCACTTAACGTGTGAGGACAGAGTTCAATCAAAGTATTCTAACTTTAGACATTTTTGATCCGCCTATTCATTGAACGCGGGAAACACTATGCAACTGATGTAAACAGTGTACTGTGACGTCATATTCAGCTTCGGTGTTTAGCAAATAAACAAACATATGTAACATCTCAGAATAACGTGAACTTGGGTACACGAGATTCAAAATGGAGAAATACATGTCCACTCGATAGTATTCGAATTGACGCCATTGAGACCAAAATTTTCAAGTTCCATAGGTATGGTTTAATTTTCCATTAGTTTTCTATATTTTCCTTTTAAACATGTATATACGTGTTACCTATAGGGAGAGCTCCGCTCTCACAGCCCTTCGGGCCGTGAGAGGGCTTCGCCCTCTATTAATTTTTGCTAATACATCTTTTGAATTTAGACCAAAAATAATAATTGTAAACATGTATGGTATGAAGGGACGAGTTATCTAAAGAGAGGGGGCGAGTTGTCCCTAAGAGGGGGCGATTTGTCTTGGGGGCAAGTTGTCCTGATACCATCTTAACTACTAAACTTGTTCCCCCCTGATTGGTGGTACACGAGAGAAGCGAGCAATCGGAATTCTTCGAATGTCTTGCGCAATCGACATAGCCTGGTTCCGGCCTACCCATAATGCTCCGCTACTGTGCGGAGCATTATGGGTAGACCGGAACCAGGCTACACTCGACATAGATCTCGGATGGCATCCATGAGTGAATTTGATGCATTGCTAGTATGGCGTACGTAACGTAGTGCAGTAAGCTGTTACGTCATAGATGACAATGCATCAAATTCACTCATGGATGCCATTGTATTACATTTGAGATCAATGTCGAGTGCACGAGACATTCGAAGAGTTCCGATTGGAGAAGCGAGGTCAACAGGGTACCAGTTTACAAAACTACTCGGCTATATCCGTAGTTATGGAAAATGACGAGTGTGATCTGATTGTGGCAAGACGTTACGTATCTACGTTTTGACGTCACAATACATATGAAGTATTGGCGGATCTAATAGATGTTGAAGGGTGAATTTAGCATACAAGCACATATGACGATGCATGGGAATCAACGAAATCCATATTGTAAACATGTCTATGAAAATGTTTGGCCTCAATTGATAGTGATCAACTTGATTTATTTTAGGTTTCTGACTGGATTTCAATGTATCATTACAACCAAACTCCCCGTCGAGGCCTCATTACTATGAGGTGCCGTTTAAATATTTTTGAGGTATTTTCTGATATCAAAAAAAGAAATATTGATATCAATAATTCCAATTCCTGATATAAAAAAATAATTCTTGATATAAATATATATATATATAAATAGATTTTTTTAATTTAAAAATATCAAAAATAAGAATTCTTGATATCAAAAAATCATTTTCTGATATCAAGAAATCGAATTTTTTATATCAAAAATTGAATTTTTATATCAAAAAAGAACTTGGAAATTTTGATATAAAAATTCAGATTTTTGATATAAAAAATTCAAATTCTTGATATCAATAAATAAATTGTATTTCTGATATCAAGAATTTCATCTTTTGATTTCAAAAAATGATTTTTTTATATCAGGAATTAGATTTCTTGATATCAGAAAATGATTTTTTGATATGAAAAAAATTATTTGTATTTTCTGATATCAGAAAATCGATTTTGTGATATCAGAAAATCGATTTTTTTTAATATCAGAAAATAAGACTCATAAAACTACGATCCCTATGATACAACCTTCAGCTTCCCGCTTGAAATTTGTTGTGAACCTGTAGATGCATGTGGGGAATAAATGGTTAATCTAAATCATTATGGCAAATTCTTCCATATCTACAATGGTCAGCACTGCTTTGTCCGCGAGTCGCTATGAAATGAACGGGTCGATCCTGAAGAAGTGTTCACTTCAAACGAGACTGGTGAAACCCCATTGATATTAACTTATTTGTCTCGATTTACAAAGTGTTCATACACAATACATGCTTTAGCATATCAAATCAGTTGAGAGACATAAACACCAGATGCAGGGGATAATGGAAAGCTGCTACATATCAGGGAGATAAATCAGATCATTGTATAACAAACATACAATAGAGAAAATGCCAGCACGAGTTATTGCCCTCGACAGTTAAATGACAGATAGTTTACTAGAAAATATTGTATTCAGTGAATAAAATTCCCACCAAAGATATATATTTCTATCATGCAAAAAGATTACTAGTAATATATTTTTAAAATATTTTGCAAAAAACTTCTGACGTCAAATGAAAATCGAATAACAAAGTTTTTCTGCTATGATTTTCTACGGGTCAAGGGAGTATTCATTATTCATGTAAAGATTTTTCGCCATTTTCTTTTATTTTCTGATATCAGGAAACATATTTTGTTATATCAAGAAATAAGTTTGAATTTTTGATATCAGAAAAGATGATTTTTTTTATATCAGAAAATGATTTAATTCGAATTTTTGATATCAGAAAATGTCTTACATTTTTTATATCAAGAATGTGAATTTCTGATATCAAAAATTATATGTTTTGATATCAGAAAATTTGATGTATTTTTTTTATATCACAAAATGATATTTTGATATCAAATATTCGAATTTTTTATATCAGAAAATGATTCTTTGATATCAAATAATCAAATTTTTGATTTTAGAAAATGACTGTATTTTGATATCAAGAATTCGAATTTCTTATATAAGAAAATAATTTTCTGATATCAAAAAATAGACTTTTTGATATCAAAAAATTATTTCTTTAATATCAGCAAATATCCTCGGAGGTCCATGAGTCGTTACCCTAAGGATGTTTGCCACATTAATCGCTTGTTTAAACTTGTTACACTAAATTTATTATAACATACCTAAAGGACTTCTATTTCTTCGTAGGACTTTACATCATTTTCATTATTTTTTCTTTTAATAAATAAATAATTGAGCACTGCAAACACCAATGAAGCGGAGACGCCATTTTGAAAAACTGGTCCCAGAGTCGTGACGTCAGATATAAACAAAACTGTAAGGCCAAAGCAGTCTAAAGGTTCGTTTATAATGAAAAATAATGCAACAATGAATAAATGGGGAATTGCACGATATAACAAATTCAGTTAACAAATATAATAACATTGGATAACAATTTTAACAATGTAATGAACATTAACAAAATTTAATCAATATAATGATAACGGTAAAGCATATTGGGATAATTGTAAACATTTTAATCACTCTTCTGTACAGTGAGGACAGAAAAACGAGTCATTCCTTCTAACAAATCTCACAGGTGAGCAGTAAATTAAATGAACCCAGTGGTTACATCTGTCACACTGTGCCCATTTGGTACCGGTAAACACTAAAGAAACACAATTCTTGATCTGTTCCGGTTGCCATCTGTGACAAATGCAACAAAGCTTCGATGGATCTATGTTCTAAGTGTCACTGTCCGAGTCACTATTGGCATCATCAGAAATCAAATTTATAGCTGATGGCCCTGGTTGTTGAGTGTCATCAATGAAAACAATTTCCTTTTTTGGTTTGGCTTTCCTCACACTGGTTGACTTCCCCCCCCCCCCCCCCCCCCCCCCCCCCCCCCCCCCCCCCATGTGATCCTTTCTGATTCTTTCATGCTCCACCATTTTCTCAATTACTCCATCAGAAATTTCCTTCCCTGCCACTATCTTACTTAATGTTTTTCTCTCCTTGCGAACTGAATCACTCTTTACGTCCTTCAAGTGTTTCTCTTTGTTCACTAATTCCATTACAAAGCCCCTGTCTTCTTCCTCAGTATCTGAATTGCCATTATCATTGTGTGTATTCTTTTCACTTAGTGTTGAGTTTACATCAGGGCTGATTTGTTTGAACACCTCTGCTGGAGCCAGACATTCCATCCTGATCGCTTCAGAATTCAAAGGGGAGATACCTGTTTTTCTGAATCCAGACTGAATATTTTCTGGAGAAAGTGCTCTAGTGTATGCTTTGCCAGCAACATCACATACATTATATCGGGTAATGTTAGCAGAGGACTCCCTCGTCAATTTGTGTCACAGGTTGTTGTATATTTTCTCTAAGGGACCATAGCAGGAGATATCCATGGGCTGCAAGATGTGACTGGTATGTGCAGGTAAAATGAAGATGATGATGCCCTGTTGTTTTGCCCATTCTACCAGATTAGCAGAAACATGGGAGCGGTGTCCATCCAAAAGTAGAAGAACCTTTTCATTGTCTCTCCGAGGTACAAACTTCAAGAAATGGTTTTCTAAATATTCACGGAATATAACACCATTTGACCAACCTGTTTCACTCATAGTCCCATTAGTTCCTGGAGATGCCCCATTTAATAATTCTGGTCTCATCCGCTTCCCGGGGAAAATAAAAAATGGTGGTATGGCAACTCCACTGGCACTTCCTCCTCCGAGAATAGTAATAGTTTCCCCCGACCAGAAGTGGCTGAGATCTCGCAAATTCACAGCATGGACTATGATTGTGAACTTACGTGGATTATCATTCTAATCTTGTCTCCTAGCTCCTAATGTTTAACGAAGTGCAATGTTTACGAAAGGCAGAGTAAGATGAAGTGTGACGTCATGTCTACGTTTTGACGTACGTCATAATAAGACTGACATTGGCGGATCTAAATACTTGTTATTTCCATTTGGACAAAACAGGTATACGTAAACACTAGGCATACGTAATATGGCATGGAATACAAATTGTGTTTAATCGACTGTAAACTACAAATATGATTAAAATATTATTGTTTCAAAAGGAATTGATTATTCTAACAATCATACAAGAAAAAAAGACTACCTTCTTCAAATATTTGAAAAAATATTTGATACATATATTATAACACATATTAGTCATTTTCATCATAACTTCTAATATTTGCAAGTTACGACTTAAAGAAAGGGAATATATTCCGAGATCATTGTAGTTCCGTTTGTTTACACTAACATGTTCCTGTGTGCACAGGATTTTCAAACCGTATTGTGGCTGACGAAAAGTTAAACAAATACTACAAGAAAAAGGACACAAATGCACAGCATGTAATGAGTAAAAATAGGTCAAGGTAGGAAAAGAACTGTTATACAGTTTGACTTCTCAAAGGAAAATATAAAAACTCATGTAGCAACTGTCATACTATATTTAGGCAAAGCTAAACACTCGAATTATCAACCGAAGGCAAATGAACTTATGACATCTATTAAAGGCGCTGCAGTCATTTGAGTTAAGTAATGCCATATGTAAAAGGGTTGTTGTGTAATATGAATGCACAGGTCTATGAAAATATTGGTTTATTAAGTAAAGAACGACTCATATAAATGTCAGTAATGCTAAAATGCGGCAGTTATTTATCTTGGTTAACGAAACATTAAAAACGTTGGCCTTATATTTAAATATAACACGCCAGTCTATTAGTGGAAACCGGTGTTTTCCATTTAGATTTCTGAGTCGGCCGTATCGTCAGCAAATGCGCTATACCTCTTTAACTCAGAAACGTGTTTACTCAGGTTATGAATGAAAATTCATGAACGGCATGAACTTTTATCAATACGGAATGCTTGAAATCTTATAACAACACCAAAAGGCATTTCATTACAAAAAAGTTAACAGCAAACCAGAGAAAGAATTACACAGTTTTTGGGGATAGTCCATCATTACACTTAATCGATGAAGTGTCAATACCGGGTATGGCCTCCCCTTGCATCAATGACGGCTTGACAACGTCGAGCCATGATGTCAATAAGCATCCGGATGTTTCCAATGGGAAGGTTGTTCCACTCTTCCACGAGGGCGTTTCCAAGCTCTGCCAAAGTCGTGGGTTGTGCTCTACGGCGTGAAAGGGCAACCTGCAGCAAGTTCCATACATGCTCAATCGGGTTCAAGTCCAGCGAACGCGCTGGACAGTCCATACGGACAATTGTCTCCTGCTGAAGGTACTGCTCCACCACCCTGGCGCGATGAGGACGGGCGTTATCATCCATCAGGATGAACTCAGGGCCAACAGCACCAGCGTAGGGTCTGACGTAAACATCGAGGATCTCATCCCGGTACCGCACCCCCGTCATTGTTCCTCTCTCCAGGACATGGAGATATGTTCTTACATCCCTGCTGATTCCACCCCAGACCATGATGGAACCACCACCATAACGGTCATGTTCACTGATGTTGGCATCATGGAAACGTTCACGTTGTCGTCTCCACACTCGGTGCCTCCTGTCTGTAAAGTCCAAACAATACCTGGACTCATCGGTGAACAGAACTTGAACCCAATCGTTCTGTGTCCAAGTGACATGATCTTCAGCCCAGTCCAATCGCTCCCGCCGGTGTCGAACAGTCAGAGGGACTCGAACACATGCCCTTCTCGAGTTGAGACCTGCATTGTGAAGCCGATTCCGTTTCGTCTGAGTGGACACATTCACCCCCGAGGCGTTCAGGAGGTCGTTACGTAGGCTGGTTGCTGTCCAGAAGGGATTGCGTCGTGCATGAAGAGCCACAAAATGGTCTTGGCGTTGGGTTGTCGACCTCTGACGACCACCCCCATGTCGGTGTGCTGCTATACCAAAAGTTTGCTGTCGGTTCCAGGCCCTGTTTACAACGCTCTGGCTGGCGTTTAGTGCATTTACAACGTCACGTTGTGAATAGCCAGCGTCAAGCATTCCAATACATGTGCCCAGTTGTTCTGTCGTCAGGCGACGCCTTATACGTTGAGGGGGCATTGTGTTGATAAACGTAGTGTAAACACTCAAGTGAGTTTGAAATTTTAGAAAGAATCAGACACTGATGCCTGAGTGAAAATCGTGCAATGGTAGCAAAAGCATAAACTGTGATGAGAAACGCATTTCCCATGGCATGAAATGCACGTGCAAGTTTGTTGAAGACGTTTTTTATTTCACTTGGACACAATATTGCCAGTTATGCAGTTATTAATTTTTTAAACAGAAAAATATCTATGATCCTTGTCAAATTTTGAGTAGTATATTTCATCATGGTGTTACAACTAGGATTATGTACAATATTACACTGTATAAATATTGTTCTAATGTTCTCTTCTGAACCATGCCATTGCTACAAGGGGATTGTTATATGAATTTAATTTTTTTTAACTATGATTAGATAGGTACGCATAGGGTGGGCCGGATCTGCGCATGCATGTGCAATAGTGTTTAATTTATCGATTTATTTAAAATTATCATTATATTGAAATGCGTTTTATGTTCAAAGGCAGTGCTGTTCACATAGTTTTACAAACTTGAAATGTTTGCAACGAGACTTGGTCATTTTTATCACACAATTAGTGACTTGGAAAGATTGAGAGTAGAAATAAGTAGAATAGAGGCATACAGTCGAGAGCATACAGTTCTAAAAAAGTTGCGTCAAAGGTTAAGCAAGTCACAGTGAAAGCAGCAGAAAAACATGTATATATATATACATTGTATATACATGTAGTATAAAAATATTTCAATCACATTCATCGTGTTTTAATGATTTAATATAAAACCCTGGGAGAAAACTAAAATGAGTTGTTTCTGCTGCATGCCTAATTTCATTCATATACTGAGTATTTGGCTAATAGATACTGTTTAAATTGAACCTGATCAAAGCATGAACATTACAAAGTATGTACATACATGTAACTGTGCTCGCTCAAACGGTAGCACCGTCAACATATTATAAAAGTATGGATTTTATTTTAGACATAAAATGATCAAAAGATCAATGAAAAGTAGGGAGGTTCTTGTTTTGAACTGCATTTATGTTTGACGTTATGTTTTTTCCGCCATTCTACAGTGACGTCACACAGTATACGCGGACGCGTCCTTTACGTCATAAAAACGTAGAAACGGTAGTCTCGTACAACCAGACGCTCTGCTTTTTCCGTAAATATCCGAAGAGCAGAGAGTCTGATAAAGATACTAGCCTGTTTGTAACGTCAGAAAGAGGCTTACCAAAATTTAGGTATATATTTAATTTGATTGGTTGATTCAACACACCTTCAAAATAACGACTACCGAAGAAATTTGTAATAGATTGAATTTGCCGTTTTAGCTTAAGGATTTACAACTAGAGTGTTTATAAAAACTTTTGTAAAGGAAAGGATTTATTTGCTGTTCTACCGGCGGGAAATGGTAAAACCGTTTTATCAAAATTACTTTAGGAGGCAAAAGTGAAAGTAAAATTTCCAGCTGACAAAGAGCGTAATTTAAAAAAAAAAATACAGTACATGACACCCAAGCTTATAAAATCTGTCAATTTCAAACACATGTACATTTCTGGAGTATATTTTAAAATTATGGAGCTTATTTATGTGTCCACACTATGCCCCGGTCATTGTCCATTCCGTATCAGAAACCCAATTTCTATTGAGAACAGAAATGTTTTGCAGATATGAATATATTCTGTAAATTGTATCAATTGGTACATTTCTTACAATTTAATTAGACAGCATGATGTACCAAAATAAAATATCTGCTGCAAATAGTTTATCGAAATTCCCGCCATATTGTTTACCCTAGATATATCAACCCATAATGCAACAGTAACAATGTCTACAGTAGCTGCATAGCCCAAACTCCCCGTCGAGGCCTCATTACGTCACCTACGAATAGACCTCTCCTATGTGACGCAGTACAATATAAAGATTTGTATATTGTGAGTCCGCGATTATCATGCAGGCAAATAACACTAAAGAAGTAGTTTGTAATTAAAAGTTTGAAGACATTGACATTAAGAGCATTAATATAAAAGTATGGATTTTATTTTAAACATAAAATGATCAAAAGATCATTAAAAAGTAGGGAGACTGTTCAAATTATTGTGTAAAGTAATGAACTTGATGTTTACGTTCTTGTTTTGAAAGTTGTTTACGTTTGACGTTATGTTTTTCGCCATTCTACAGTGAAATTATACAATATACGCGGTCTAAGCATTGTGTACACACAGGTCACGTGCTAGCTTGATGACGCGACCTCTAATTATAGAATGCGGTCTAAGAAATCGCTATCCCATAATGCCTATCTGGAAGAGTTTGGTTTGTAAGCAAACGAACTCTGGCGGAAGTTTGCTGCATAGCCTTCGTAACATAGTGCAGTAGGCTATGACGTCATAGCTAGGTTTTGTAGTTCGTCATTGTGTACACACAGGTCACGTGCTACCCACATAGCGTTAGCTTGATGATGCAACCTCATTGTGTACACACAGGTCACGTGCTGACGCGACCTCTAATTATAGAATTGATGCAACCTCTAATTTCGTAAGAAATCGTAGTCTGGATCATCCCGACGTTTGTGTAGACGCCGACTCCCCAAAAACATGGACTCTTTCTTCCATATTGTTTTTACACTCAAAGTGAGTCTTATCGAAATTCTGATAAAGTCACTGATTGGCTAATTAAAACGAGTAATGGCTGCGCCCTATAGAAGGTAATAATCAGTTTGTGGGCGTATACACACGTTGGGATGAAATTGCTATATCCCATAATAATGGCTAGCTGGAAGAGTTTGGTTTGTGAGCAAACGAACTCTGGCGGAAATTTGCCATTACAACAATAAAAGGGGGGATCAAACATGAAGATTTTTTTTTTTACTGAAGGATTATTAGATAAATATTTAAAAGGATAATCCCTGCCTTGTCATTCAATAATGATATTTTAATGATTTTTATTATCCTATTGAGCAATTTTCATTACACCACAGATTTCCCCCGTTTTCTTTTAAATCACATATATATCTTAATTCCATTGGTAGAGACGATGTCAGGCACACATAATTGGGGCGATGGAGGCCGGGTCCAAACTCACCACCCATGGGGTAGGTAGAAAATTTAAATATATTTGCCTATTAAAGTTATTATTTTTAGAGAAGTGGACAGGGATCTAGGAACTGCTATACCTGTCTACTTCTCTAAAGAGAATATCTGTTTGTATGCACTTCCAATTGCGTAAAATAGTTTCAATTGAACCCCTAAAAATGCATGGGGAGGTTGACAAAACACGGATGCACGGAAATAGATAAAAATAGTACAAATCACGGATTCATTTTGCACGGATGATAAAATTTTCCGTGCATTTTTTTAAATATAGAATATGCTATTGATTTGTGACTTTGAACATACTTTGAATTTTTTTTTTTTTTTTTTTTTTTTGTGCATGTAGGTAGGGGGTATGTAAGTAGAATCTACCAGTCGCGGACATTTTCCGTGCATTGTGACGTCACTGTATGTTATAAACATGCGAAATTTACACTAAATTACAGACGGTAGACTATATTTCTTGAATAATATTTTATTTTAATCGTTATTTCTTATAATTCTTCATTAAGAACAATTTAGAGAATTTCCGTAACTTTGTTATCCGTGACTAAAAAAAATCGTCCGTGAATCCGTGACTTAAAAAAATCGTCCGTGACTTATCGTTTTTGCAATTTCCGTGATTTTATGTGTTTACGGATGTAATAAATAATAATGATGAATGTGTTTATAGTTTTTATTGATCCGTAAAATTTGTTAAAAACGGAATGTCAATTTCATATCTTTATCTGTAAAACTTTATTACAGTGCAATGTCAAATTCGATTTCGTCCGCTATTTAAATGAGCATTGCAAATTTAATGCATTCTCCGGAACAAAATATTACTGTTCACTTTATGAATTCAGATGTTCAGAATACAAATACAAGTCAGTACACATATAATACACTTTTTTTTAAATTCACGGGAAATTGTTATCCGTGCAAAATGAATCCGTGACTTGTATATTAAGTCTCAATATACCTGGCGAATTGCCAATACGAAGCTAAAGTGACGAGGGTAAAATGTAAATATGTTAAAAGAGTATTCTATAGAATTTAAATAGTTTCATTGTTATTGATATCTGTATTAATATAGGGAGGTGACCATTCTACATTGATCCAGTGCCTTTTTATGGGATTCGAAACTGTGACTGTGAGATGTATGAGAGTTTGACTTCTAGGCGGGCAGTTCTACTTTAACTTTAAACGGTAAGTTGAAAAGAGCATGCTGCATCTTTGATGTAAAATATCTCGAAAAGGAATCAAGGACCCTATTGCAAATTTGGCCTTGTTGGAAAGGTTAGGAATTTTGCTGAAAGTTGATATCTGTCATTATACTTGGGAAATTTATTTTTTTTTTAATTAGGAGGGGTTGAAAATGGGTATATTTTCCTCATTTTTGTTGCTTTTTTACTTCCAGGATGGCAGGTGCCTGAGTGTATCTCGACCCATTTCCAGGCTAGCATCAGATGTCATGATGGACCTTTAAAATCTTTCACATGTGTACTTTCAAGAACCATATACATTATTTTTGAAAATTGGTTGCCATGGTAATAAAATCTGAAAATTAAAACATGGGCTTCTGAAGGCGAATTTTCCTCCATTTCCTGGTAGTTTGTGACCTTATTTATCAAATCACAGACAGATTTTTTTTCAGTCACGGATACCATAGTTTACGGAATATATATGAAATAACAATAAAATACTTGTAATATGAAAGAAATATAGTCTTCCGTCTGTAAATTTCACATGTTTATAATGGGATGAAGGAATCGGAGAAATATTACATACAAATCACGGACAGATTTTTCTTTCCAGTCACGGATAATAAAGTTTACGGATATTCTGTAAATTGAAGAATTTATATGAAATAATGATAAAATACTTGTATTACATGTTTACATAATGTAATGAAAGAATCACGGAAATATTGTATACAAATCACGGACAAATCTTTGTGACGAAACAATTATGATGACGTCACAATCCACTGAATAAATTCTAACTACATATTCCCTGTGGTGTACACAAAAACAATTCAAAGTATATTCAAAGTCACAAATAAATTGATTTTATAATAAAAAATCCACGGACAATTTTATTATCCGTGCAAAATGAATCCGTGATTTGTACTAAATTTTCGATTTCCGTGCATCCGTGACTTGTCCGTGTTTTGTAAATGGACAATGCATGGGGCAAACTTCCACCAGAGTTCGTTTGTTCGTAGGCACTGTGACGTAATGAGGCCTCGACGGGGAGTTTGTGCATGGGGTGGATCCCACTTCCCGGGGGAAAATCTGGATCCGCTCATATAGGCCTACATATAGCTGTACTTGCTCTAACGGTAGCTCCGCCGACATATTAGATGCTAGCAACATTCGTTTGCAGGAATGCACCAGGTACAGTAGCTACTCGAATCACCTCGTTCGTAGGGTATCGGAATCAGCCGAAGTTTGTCGAATGGTACAGTAGCGTAAAACTCGCGGTATAACGTCACAATTTAATGACGTGACGTCGCTATAATGGTTGCAGTGACGTAAAGGTTCAAGTACCCTTACTATAGCTACCCAGTTAACATTGACTGTAAGCATGGCAGGAGCCAGAATTGGCTTCTACCAGCATGTAATACAGCTTAAACGGATTAAGGTTCGGGAGTCATTGGTGAAAGGGAATGAATTCATAAAATGGGACGAGGTAAGATGTCTTCTTGTACATGCCCTTTGTTGACCCTCTTACTGCCAGAGTGTCATTTAGGCTACGTTCAACGGCGTAGCTCAACCTTGAAAAGTTGGGAGGTGGGGGATTACAACCACTATGAAGTTAAAATTCAGCCGAAGGAAAAATTTACTTAACAATTGACTTGTTCAATGGAAAAGAGAAGCGAACAAATTCAAACATAGTCCAAATCATCAGTTCAAACATACAATCTTGCCGTTCAATTCTACTACAGTGTAATGTCATAAAATGAGTCAACTTCTATACATTTTAGTAGATACAATTAATGAAAACAACTACATTTTAAAATCAATTTATTGTAACATTTGCATCATTCACAGCACAAATATTTGCAGCTCTGGGTCTTATATTTTTCATGTACATCCATTCACATACTATACAACTGTAAGAACATCACACCCGGGGTTTTCGTTCCACTCTTACAAAGGATTATCAGGGGCGGATCCAGGAATTGTAGTTACGGGGGGCGTCACTTTATGAGGCATGGGGTCTGGGAGCGAAGCCCTGGTGGGGGCCCAGGGGGCGAAGCCCCCGGAAGCTCCTGGATTTTATAGGGCTTGATATATATCTCCTATTTAGTCTTTTGTACTATTTTCTATAATTTTTATGAGGCAAAATTAATATTTATGACGCAAATTCTAAGGGTTTTTGGAAAAAATTAAGTTCTCCCAATAAAGTAATTCAAGAAATCAATAGATTTTGTCAATTATTTCTCCAGGAATTGAAGAAATTATTGCTTCTTACATTGTTTAGTACATTTTTCTAAACAAGATACCACAATTTACCTTAAGTTTAAAAATTGGGGGGGGGGGGGGGGGGGGGCGCCGACTGGGCCCCCGCCTCCCTTAAATCCGCCACTGTTTATATAAGGAAATTGAATACTGAAAATTGATATTAGCCATATTTGTACGAATACTGAAAATTGATATTAGCCATATTTGTACAATTGTTGATTAAAGTTTTTAAAATCATGAACAGAATTATGTCCAGATGTTTTAAAATAAATGTTTTAGATTTCATGAAAATTACAGGAAAAGTTAGTTCAGAATGATTGTTATACAGTGTTAGAGCTTTCGCTTCGTAAATAGGAAGTCATGAGTTCGAGCCCCTTTTGTGCCATGGCCGCATCAATTGGTTAATTGCTCTTTTGAATTACAAATTCTCCACTTGATTAGGGGGTAGAAAAATATGTTCCTTAAAATCAGGGTTTTTAAAAAAGGTCAAATGTTTTTTAATGTTTCTTGAAATAAATAAATAACCATTTAATTTGTCAAATTTCTCTTTATTTTATTGAGTAAAAATGGTTAATCTTCATTTTGGGGGATTTATTTGATAGCCTTAATAATGCGAATGAAGGTTTTAGCCGTGTTTTGGTCTGTAGACATATAATAACACCCACCCCCCCCCCCCCCCCACACACACACACACACACAAGTTTAGGTATAAATTTGCAAAATACCTGTAAAAATAAATTTGTGTTTCATGTAGGGAGAAGATGTTTTAAAAATATTTTCCGTTTTCATGTTTGAGATAGGCTGATTTGAAAGATGCCGTACATGTAGTTCAACCTACTAAAAATTAGACCTTCTCAAACCGGATGTTTCAGGTCATGTTGTTTCACCTTTCACACTTGACCAATGAAATGACGGCTTCGCTAACATGAAGATTTTACTGGTATATCGGAACATATATATTCAACCTGCAGAGCGTCGGATATTTACGGAGAAAGCAGGGCGACTAATATCGGAACCGAGGTGCACGGGAGAATAATCGAAGATGGCGGGCTATGAACGATGTTAAAAGATAAAGAATGTATAGTATCTAAGATCCATTAACGCTGATATTTGGTATTCGTTTATTTTAAAGCAATACAAGCTGTGACTGGCGGCAAATAAATTGAAAAAATTGTTATTTATTACAATTGTTTTGATTGGACAAAAATAAAGCTGAACAAGAGTTTACACATCAATAAATCCGAAAAGGCGATGTATTCATACACCCATGAAAACAAATAACATAGTGCGGGGAAACTATTCAAATTTTTGCAATTGTAATTAAAGTGAATGAATTGGAATTATACGAATCAAACATGCTTTATGAAGAATTTATCGATGTGTAAACTCCGGACATTTTACTCACAAACTTCGCACTTTTATTCAGTTTATGAGTAATAAATTCTTTAAAAAGACTGTTTAATCCT
This sequence comes from Ostrea edulis, assembly GCF_947568905.1. Classification (NCBI taxonomy): domain Eukaryota; kingdom Metazoa; phylum Mollusca; class Bivalvia; order Ostreida; family Ostreidae; genus Ostrea; species Ostrea edulis. The sequence continues at coordinate 47,982,719 of NC_079168.1, read as the reverse complement.
ATAATTTCATAGAATCAGAGTGAATCTGCAGCAATAAACCCGTCAAATCAGCAGAAAATGTCCATTTATGAATCATTGTCATCCTGTCATTAATTCCAGCTCGTAATCTCCGATGTGCATATAGACCTCGGATGCCACTAGTTCGGAAGCACTGGGCACGTGTCAGATTTGTAAACAATTTAACAAGCCAATGTATAGAAAATTCACAATCAAAATTTCATTTGAGTGGCATATTTGCGTAATTATTACTTTCTTGCACTTAAAGTACTTCTTGTCATTCATGAAACGATGTAATGTTTTAAAACAAACGACACTTGTAGTTACTCACGTCAGTTTCTGTCTTAGCATATGATCTCGGTCTCAGCATCCCGATTAAGTTCGGCAATTATCGTTCCCATCAGTGGCGGATTTAAAGGGGGGCGCAGCCCCCCCCCCCCCTAAAATTTTCAAATTTAAGGTAAATCGCTGTATCCTGTTTCGGAAAATGTACTAAACGATAAAAGAAGCAATAATTTCTTTCACTCAAGGAGAAATAAATGACAAAATCCTTTGATTTCTTGAATTACTTTATTGGGAGAACTTAATTTTTATTAATTTCACCTTATTAAAATGATAGAAAATAGTAGTACAAATGACTTAATAAGAGAAATATTTCAAGCCCCATAAAAACTGTAAAATCCAGGAGCTTCCGGGGCTTCGCTCCCTGGATCCCCACCAGGGTTTCGCCCTGGACCCACTGCCTCGTAAAGTGCAGTGATCGCGAAATGTTGAAATGTTTTACAGGACATTCGGTCTGGTAAACACAGGAACATTACCGGACCGAATCACATTTTACCAGACCGAAAAAAGTAGTATTATTTTTATATTAAAACATGAAAGACTTTGAGCCTCCTGGTCATTGGATTTTCGTTTTAAAGGTTTACTACAGGGGACTGCATTACTGTTCCATTTTAATTGGAACATGTTGCCGTTTTTGTAGTTGTTTTTTTTTATATAAACGGAACTGGAAGTCGAAACGTAGCAGCGATTTTTTTCTACCCACTGGTACCGGTACCCATTCAATTGGGAAAAATAGCGTCAAAATCGAACAAATTGGGAATTTTCTACCAATGTATAGGCAAATAATTTCAACTAAAAGAAAAGAAAAAAGAGAACAAACCAAGAAGTATTCATCTCTTTACAAACTTTTTTACGGTAATATTTGTTGTTGTGAGACATAAGGAATCGTCGTAGCTTTACAAAACACACTGCCATAATCTGTACTTTCAATTTAATACCGGAAGTGAACATTTTAGTTAACTCGTACGTTTCAAACAGACTAAGAAAATTACGACTTCAGCGGTCTATTTTGCGGCAAGTGAATTGAGAATTTTTAGTCTCAAAATTGGGAAAAATCAACGGTTTTTGACATTGGAAATGGTACCATTTATCGGTACCAGTTATATAAAGGGAAAAACGCTGCGTAGTTTCCGAAACCGTTGTCGGAAAGTCACCAGACATTTGGACCGAAAATATAACGAAGTTTACCGGACCGAGAGTCAAATTACCGGACATGTCCGTCGGTCCGACGACATTTGGCTTTCACTGAAGTGGCGCCCCCGTAACCACAATTCCTGGATCCGCCCCTGCCCATGTCCGTGTATACGACGCAATGGCGGTTTATACGAAACGCTTTTTGTAGGTATGCTATCAAGCAAAATTCCCTTGTTTATTTTGCTGAGTTTTTCTTCAGATCTTGGGGAATAGATTAGTTATACCGATTGGTGTTATTTGGTGCAAAAAAACTACCGTCTGTTACAGCTTGCATTGCTTTAAACTTTTCATAGATCGACGCCTACAAACCCGAATACGCTTCAGTAAAACGATTCGTGATTGGTCCTTGATTCTTTGTCAAGCTATTGGTCGAATATTTATTGAATTATTCATGAGACGAGGTTCAATAACATGACCTCAAAATGCAATGCACAAACACAGATGTGCCCCCTACTTTGAAAAGTGGGGACATATTGCTAACCTCCCCCATAAAGTTGATATTTGATTTCAGAAAAATAGAGATCAAACAAATCCATAGGCCTTACAGCCTTTACATGAAGAATGCGTACACTATTGAGTCAAAGGTTTTTCCATATTTTTTTCCTATATATTCCGTTATATTTACATTTTACAGTGTCTTTTATGCCATATCTATATTCTTTCCTCTATAAATATATCTTATCTATTTATGAGATATCTTCTATTTTTAAAAAGATATCTAATAGTTTTAATAAGTTATATCATATAATTTACAGTTTATAAGATTTCTCATAAAATATGTAAGATATCTTATAAACTATATGCGATATCTCATAAAATTTATAAGATATCTTGTATATTAAACAAGATATCTTATAATATTTATGAGATATCTTATAAAAAAATAGAAGAGATCTTATAAATTCATTTTTATAAAACATATATCTTATATGTGTTATAAGATATCTCATAAACTTTATAAGATATCTGATCACTTTTATAAGATATCTGATAATTTTTATAAGATATCTTATGAAAGATTGTTTATAAGATATCTCATATATTTTATAAGATATCGCATATGATTTGTAGTTTCTACGATATCTCATATAATTTACAGTTTATAAGATATATCATAAAATATCTTATAAACTGTATAAGATATCTTATAAACGTTATAAGATATTCAGTACATTAAACAAGATATCTCATAAAGTTTATGAGATATATCTTATAGAACACATGAGATATCTTAAACTTTCGTTTTTAAGATATTTTATAAAAGTTATAAGATGTCTTATAAAGAAAAACATAAGATATCTCATGTCTTTTATAAGATATCTGATAAAGAATAAAAGATCTCTCATAAACTTCAGAAGGTATCTTTACGGCAAGCCCTTTTACTATTTATTCGTAAAATAAGATATTTCTTTAGATAAGAGATATATCTCTATTGGTTGTAGAGATATCTCTTTAGATTTTTCCCCCGGTGATCATCAGGATTTCTCCCTGTTGACTTGTCATTGATATGATTTAACCCTATTTTTTAATCAATCAAAATACTTCTAATGTACAAATGGCGGAAAAGGTTGAAGAAGTGGTTGGGGTAACATTATCAAGTTGCCGAGAGGCTAAATCCAGTCTAGCTCGCATATTTCATCACTTTATTGTCATTGTTTTTGTTACCTGTATACACTTCACATGCAGTAAACGCAAAATCTTCGCCCGGAATTGCAGCCATCATGGTAAGATTTGCTTTGGCGGGTTTCCGGTTTAGGGAGAATTCTAAGTATTCAAACTAATAAAAAATATTGGAAAGATATATCTCTTTCTCTTTGATTCTTAGAGAGATGTCTCTTTAAGTGAAGGAGATATCTCTCAAGGTGAAAGAGATATCTCTAATTGAAAGAGATATCTCTTTAAGTGTAAGAGATATCTCTAAAAGTAAAAGAGATATCTCTCTAAATGAAAGAGATAACCCTCTAAGTGAAAGAGATATACAATGTATTTCTATTTTAGGGAGATATTTCTTATAATTAAGAGATATATCTCATTTTAAAGATAAATCTCTTTAAAATAAGAGATATCTCTTTAATTTTAAGAGATATCTTATTTTTCGAAGAAATAGTAAAAGGGTTAGCCATATATCTTATAACTTTTATAAGATATCTTATAAAATTTATGGGATATTTTAAAAAAGGAATAAATGTAAAAACGGCGTGCCATAGTCGACTTATCTGTGATAACCACAGGCTCTTATATCGCTTGGGGCCTAATTACTATATATAAGAGTACTCTTATATATAGTAATTAGGCCCCAAGCGATATAAGTGCCTGTGGTGATAACAGTACGAAATAGGTGTTGCGTCTATGTTTCCACTGATTACACACATTTAACAAGTAGTCTTTAAGATATTGTCAATGAAAAAGTGGGCATACATAAAACAGTCTCATTCAACCCTCAGACTGTCACGCATCATGCATACACTCTCATTTCATATTCCATCTTGTAAAACATTCCCACGTACTGCAGAAAAATGGAATTATTTCCCCCTGGACACTTAGTTGAGTCATTCAAAGCAGTTGTTTCAGCTCCATCTCATCAAAACACTAATTCATGTCTCGCATTGCAAATCATTTTAGACTCATTATTTGCTTTACATGATTTTATCCCCAAGGGTATTAAAACTGTGTATATACCATGCAAATCAATTCTTTTCCTATAGATTATGGTATTTTCCTGTTTGTTATAATTTTGTTCAATAAAATAAATAAAATTATTGTTGTGACTTGAATTGTCTTAATTTAATTAACACTGGAAGCTCGATTTTATCCCTGTCATATACATTTTTGGGGACATGGTTAGTGTCACAAACTTTCAACAAAAATCTCCCTTTTATGTCCCAAGTTTTGTCATAATTATCTGTGTTTTTTAAAACATTGGTATTGTGTCTTAAAAATCATCTTTTTAAAAAAATAAAATTTTCTTCCGTATTACCCGAAATTATCGACTTTAGTAAATGGTTTATTTGACGTGCGAGTCTGTCAATGCCGGTATACAACTTCCACACCTAATTTTCTATTCATTAAACTCTCCTTAAGCCGTATTTTGCTTGTAATATTTCGAGAACAACTTGTTTTCTTTATATATGTACAACGGTATGATTATCCAAGGTCTAATTCGAGTATTTTCTCGTTTTGAAAAAGTATATACTAATTGTCTGTCCGATTTTCGTGTTACGTGAAATCTACTTTCATTATGCAAATGACATAAAAATGTTATAAATATTCAAGAAAATCCAGTTGCTCAAGCGCAGTCTGTATCTCCGGCTCTCTTTTCAACTTAAGGTTGATCGATCCTCATGTGATGTCATAGTTTTTTGCAAAAATCTTAATAAATTAAACTTTGCGCATGATAGAAATATATCTTTCGGAGGAATTTTATTAACTGGATATAATAAAAAAATCTGGTAAACTATTAATACTGAAAAAGTTTATATTTTCCATAGATAATCAATTATTTATGATTAAAATAATGTTGTCAAGGGCAATAACTCCTATGCTGGAATTTCCTCTAATGGATGTCTATTATACATTGGTTTACCCAATATCCACAATTAATCTATACATATTTATGAATTATCAGTTTTTTAAAACTGTTGATATTTAAATTTTGTCGTTTCAACAAGTTTTTATCTATTTTTATTATTCTGTTTAACGCAAACGTGTAATTTTCTGATGTTGATGTATACTACTGTTTTTGTATGTCTGACATCTTTAAAAAGGTGGCAACATATATATTTTCTTTGGTTATTAATTAAATTAAACTATATTGAGTGGAAATTAATACAGTTTTTCCACTTTTAACCATTAATATTGATAAGTCACATGAGGATGGAGCTACCTTAAATACCAATCTCTCACCAGAGGGCGTATTACGCTATGCTACATTACCTATTAGTGAAGCGTAGCGGGAACGATAACTCTGGTTAGAGATTGCTTAAATACGTCACACTCTTCATCGACAACAATTTCAAGATCAGCATGAAATATGTCTGTCCTAAGAGTTACGTGATGTTACGTGAAGAGATGAGTTACGTGAAAACAGAAAAAAAGTTGGATTTATTTCTAAACAAGTGAATACAAATTCAAAATGACAACATTATACATAAATGTGAGGTCCATGGTAATTAAAAATAGCAGATTCTTTGTTGGCCAATCAATGGACTTGATTGTTCCCAGAATATATCCCAGATCATTATTGCTTTAACTATGGAAATAGAATGTTAAAATTATTGTATTGTTCTCATATCTGACGGAATCCCATTGTTTTTATATATATTTTGTGCATCACGTAACAGTTCCAGACATTTCACGCAACTATAAATATTTTTTATCAACACAAAACATTCACTGTCGCTATATAACTTTATGTGTATTGGTATTCAAGCACCGATGCTTTACAATATTGTTTGGGTGTTTGTTGTTGGTGGGGTTGTCTATTTTATTGCCCCTTAAAATTTATTTTACTATACTTTTGTCAATTTTAAAAGCACAAGAAAAAAAATTTAGAGGGGGGGGGGGTGCATAATATTGTTGTTTTTTTTAAAAATACAAACCATAGAGATTCTAATGGATGCTGTCTTATTCAATAGTATTTTTAAACATTTTTTTCCCCTTTAAACCCATAAACAGTGACCAGAATGGTACATATATAAAACGTCAAACAAAGATTCCATATCATTGTAAATGTGGATCATGTACAATGTAACCCTCAAATGAGTACTGATTTTTCAAATTTTCTTACTCTTATCCCCATCACTGGAATTATTTCAATCAAAATGTCCAGGATATACATGACTAGTGTGTTAGAAAGTGCTCAGTTTCTAAAACACTTGTTTCCAGTCCTTAAATTTGAGATCTTACCGTCTGTGCTTGTTAATATTTTGAGTTTTGTATATTTTGGGTTTTCTGTATATGTTTCTCAGGTTATTCATACCTGTATCTTGGATATGAGTTAACTGTATGCCTCCATATCCTTGGTACTTCTTTATTACATATCTTTTAAAATTCTTTAAACATAATGTGAGATTGCCTTACAAAAAAAAAAGACAATAAACATGATAAACATCTGTCTTGTTACGTGATTATATTTCTGATTACTTTGCTTTTTTCCATTTATACCAAATATCTACTACTCACCATGTAGTTTCAAATATAGATATGGTTTAGCAGCTGTTGTCTAGAATGATACTATTGCCATCATGTACAACATTTTGACAATATTTTGAAACTGACAGAAATATACTGCCAGTGTCTGCATTTAAGACTATGTTTAACGAGTATGATTACCAAATAAATATAGAAAGTTTAAATACCATTGGATATGTCATAAAAAAGAACACTATTACTTGTCATTATAAAGTATAATATGTGTCAAGTAAGTTTCGTGGTTCTTTGTATTAGATAAAAATTCTTTCTTGTGTCTGTCCCGTTAAGTGAGTTTTTTTGGTACATACAACATGCAAAAATTGGCCTCTAAAATCAAAAATAGAAGTTAAACTATCTTTGCATCATTTTTTCTTGAAAATATAGGTATCATTGATTATAAAACAAGCAATTATAATGCTATAAAGCAAAGCTTAATTTTCACACTGTATGTCCCACCTTCTGAGACGTAAAGCAAATAATCAGTCTTTAACCCTCAAATCATTTATTTTTATCCAGTATATTGCTACCCCCTCCATAAGCCAGAGACATTTGAAGTTGGTTTCTCAAAGAATTTTGACAAAAACAAATTTTAAAAAAAACAACAACATAAAAGCATCGGCAGTTGAGAGGGGGGGGGGGGGGGTCAGAGTCTTCTGCTGTGACATTGTGATTGCCTAAAAATATTCCAGACGTTAAATCGGGGGAGGGGTGGAGGGTAGATTTAGGATATATTCCTCTGCTACGTGGTGCGTACGAGTGCCTCAAAAATAATTCCCAAAACTTCAGTTTGGTATATTTTCACCGTGGCCAAACGTCATTTGGATACAACCATTCCTACGCAGGATACAATCGTGTTTTTAACGCAGAGTACAATCAACCCTTACGGCAATTTACTGTGGAGAGTGTAGATGTCCTTGAGGAGGGGATAGAAAGTGGTCTATATTTTTCTTTATATAGATAATTCTTAAGAATTATATAGCCTATCAGATGACGCAATGAATTCTGGTTTGAATAATATAACATTCAGATTCCCTACCATTTGCTCAAACACTTAACACAGTTAGAAAATTTCGTGTAAATTGGTTCGTTTTCTTCATATTTTTAGAAAACAGAAAAATCCACCTAAAATTCAATATCAGTGAAAAACGACATCATTACAAATTTATACCATAAACGTCAGGACGAAAACTTTGCGATGAAGACGTTTATCAATGATAATTAAAATATAAAGCTGGATACAGCCATTCTATGAAAGTATGACGTAGGATACAACCATTCCTAATACATGTACACTGACAATTTGCAACGATGCATGTTTTTAATGTCTTTTGTGATGCCATCTGGCGTTTTTTTGTTATGTTTTTAAAATTTGAATATTAAACTTCATTGTTTATTACAAGATATACGACGTAAATTATAATTGTTCCAAGGGAGAGAAAAATTTCAAGAGGGTTTTAGTACTACATCCTATGTCACCATTTTTCAATAGCTCGTTATGTTATTACCACAAACATGAATTGATTCTTCTATCAATTCTTATGTCTCCATATGAGTGACGTTAAACAACATCCAATCAATTAATCGCCGAGCATTTCCTTAAATTTTGCTGCCCTTCATCGGCAATGGTGATGTCTCCATATGAGTGAAAAATTCTTGTGTGGGACGTTAAACAATATACAATCAATTTATCAGTAGGTTGATTGATTGATTGTAAATACGAGGGCTGTTCGATATGTATTTGTGTATTGAACCACAGTGCGATAACGCTTTGCACGATGTCGTGGATGATGATCTACTCTTTAATAGCTCTATTCAATACCTTTCCAATTAACGGTATAAACACGAGCCTTCAGCTCCACATAGTTATAAACTTATAGTGATTTCACTAGAGCCAGTCGTTGACCACTGTTGTAAAAATGGTCGGGAAACGAGTTGAGAATATTGAAGAAATTAGAGCTTATATAAAAGTTCGCACAAAACTCGGTCATTCGGTAATGCAGATTTTTACTGAATTGGGGGAAGTTTATGGGTCTGATAAGGTATCTTATGAGACAGTTCGTAGGTGGAGAAAGAAATTTCTGACTGGCACAGAGTTCGTCAAAGATGCAGCAAAATCTGGCCGACCTGCGACTGTAACAGGCAAGGCAAATGTCTCAAAAGTCAGGGAAATAATTGAAAGTGATGGCAGATACACGATTCGTGATATTGCCAAAGCTGATGGCATATCGCTATCGCGGGTGCATTTCATTTTGAAGCGTATTTTGAAAGTACGAAAGATTTCTGCCAGATGGATACCGCATATACTGACAGATAACCAATGCAACAATGGGTACGAGTACAACGCGCTAAGCAATTGCTCAAAGTGTTTCCCAAATTCAATCAAAGACAATTTGCAAACATTGTTACTGGTGACGAAACATGGGTTCACTATTTCGAACCAGTAAGAAAAATTGGAAACAAAATATGGCTAACTAAACACGGTAGAAGACCCGTAGTTGCCAAAAGAACCATAAGCACAAAGAAGGTTCGTTATTGCATATTCTTCTCATGTGATGGTAAAGCCGTACAATTCCGGTGCCGAAGGGCAAAAGTGTCACAGGTCGGTATTACCGAGATGTTATATTAAAAAAGCTCAAGAAATATTATCATAAACGACGCCCTGTGTCAGGATTTAGGCACGTTCGTCTACTTCATGATAATGCTCCATCACATACATCTGAGCTTGTGAAGGAATTTTTGAAGTCGGAGAAGGTTACCGTCTTGCCACACCCACCATATTCTCCAGATCTAGCCCCATACGACTTTTTCCAAAACTTAAAAAGTTTTTATCTGGTCGTCGTTGCAAGTCCCGAAAAGCCCTTGGCTCAGCCATCAGTCAGTGCCTCAGAGGTCTACCTAATTCAGCGTACCGTGACGCATTTCAGAAATGGATTCAGAAATTGAAATTATGTATTTCAAACCGCGGAGAATACTTTGAAGGGATGCAATGTTCATTTCACTATTTGAGTCGAATGCTTTTGAGACATCGTACAATACATATTACATATATATCGAACAGCCCTCG
>NC_079168.1:47940432-47967932 GCF_947568905.1 Ostrea edulis | reverse complement strand
GAGGTAGAGCTTTCGCCCGGCATCCGGAAGGTTTGGATTCGAATCCCGGCCGCAGACATAAGCCGTTAAAACAGGTAGTGACAGTTCCATCGCCAAACGCTCGGCATCAGGTGTGAATGTCACGGGTCCTCGGAGATCACGTTAAAAACGGATGTCCCGTGTCACAGTAGATGTGGCACGCTAAAGAACTCTCACTGCTTAAAGGCCGTAAGCACCGAGCATAGGTCTTAATTTGAAGCCCTTCACCGGTATTGGTGACGTCTCCATATGAGTGAAAAATTCTCGAAAGGGACGTTTCGAAACAAGATGCAATCAATCAATCAAACTTGTTAATAATGCTTTTCCCCTAAAGAGCAGATTTTGATTTTGAGGTCAAGGGTTAATAGGCAAGACATAGACTGATAACTAGGAAACCATTTGCTTGAAAGACTTTAAATTGATGGTACACTGGTTTCCCAAAAGAAGTCCCTTCATAGATTTTGAAGTCACAGGGTCAAGGGTCAAATTGGACATGGTAAGACATCGTATTCTCTCAACATTTTGAGAAACCTTTGCTTGACAGACATCAATCTTTGTACACCAAGATGACACCTATTTATTTTGAGATCAAAGGCTAAACTACTCTGGATATAGGAAGATATTTGAGAACCCTTTGCTTGTCAGACATCGGACAGGGTGCACTAGTACATATCAAGGACTAGATGACCCCTAGCTGCAATAATGTAGCCCTATCCAATTTTTTTTTTAAATTCTGACGTTTTCGGGATAGGGCTACAATTCCATAGGATCTCCGTAATGGTGCAAAATAATTTTATGAATAACCGATAATAAACTCTGTGTATTAGTCCCAAATGTTGTTTACACCAAAAGGAGTACCAACTTTGTGCTCGGGCATGTCTAATAAAGGTGTTTTTCATTAAATACAATGTACAGCATGCAAAATTCTTCGTCTGCTCCACCATGCTTGTTATCGCGAGATCTCGTAGGTGGATCTAATGAAAAACCTAAACATTGACAATCAGCGCGAAAATGTAGTTACTCGAGCCACTTCGACAAAGAAAGGAAAATCATATTGTTGCAGAAAGAATTTACACTCTGCTGTTCGGTTTTTAACTTGATATTAAATTCAAACCTTTTCAATGCCGACGAAATAGCTTTCGCCTCCATACTTGTCCATTGATGTAAATACTACCTTATATGGCATATGCAAATGAATTGACAGTCGGAAGTTGAAACTTCAGTACATCAAACATGGCGCACAAATATGAATCGAGAAATTGGAATTTATCGAAATTGTTGAAAACGGTAGAATAGAGCCTCACAAATCTTAAGTTGCAGGTTGTAAATTTATGTATTGACTAAGAAACATAGAATATCATTTTATTTACGTAAAGAAAGTCAGGAAATGTTTAGAATGAGCGCAAATGTTGCGGGAGTGAATCACTCCCGCATTTGCACCATTACGGAGATCCTAGGGAGTTGTAGCCCTCTCCCTAAAAAAAAAAAAAAAAAAAAAATCAGAGAGGGCTACATTATTGCAGCTAGATGACCCCTATTGATTTTAGGATCAGAAGGTAAAGGGCCAAACTACTTTTATTTTCTGCTCTATCGCTTGTGAATCCTTTAGTGACAAACATCAAGCTTGGTACATTGGTACCCCCTAAAGTAAGAAATTGATCCTACTGGTTTTCAAATCACAAGGTCAAAGGTCATAACTCAAACGACTGGCTATTTGGAAATGTCTGCTCAGTATCTTGAGAGATCAAACTTAGTATTATGGATGCCCCTAACTGGTAGATAACCCTGATTTGTCAGCAGTAGAGATTCTAAATTTCAAGTTGAACCGTTTCAATATTGCCATGTTTCTAATATATTTCTTGTTCCTTTAGTACTAAGTACACATAGCCCATGAATAAATGATTCAATAGTGTTTTAAAAATTGAAAAACTACAAACTCTTAACACCCAAGTATTACTTCGGGGTAATAATTCACTTGGTTATACTGAGAAAATCAATCCATACATACATCTATTTAAAAAAATGAAATCAAATACATTTCCACTACACTACTATAAAATGTGGGATCGGGGTGGGGGGTTCATCAGCCTATACATTGAACCTTGCATTAAAGGGTAACCAATTTTGCATGCATTAGGCCCAAAATAACGCAAAAGGTACGTCATATTCTCTTGAGAGAAGTCGAAAGGCATAGCCTTCATCGACTTCTCTTCGCAAGTATTCATGTTTGATTCTGGAAAACGTGTAAATGCCGGAGTCGGTGACGGTTTATGCTTCGACCGACTTTTCGACTCAGATGTGCCCGGATTTACGCAATACACAAGTTGTTTTCAAACATTTAACAGCAATGCACAAAACTGTCACAAGGAAATCAACATTTACTTGCTTTTAATCCATTTTCAACATGTCCCTGTTCCGGGTTTAAAGTACAACTATGATTACGTCAGCCTGCTTTTCTCTCAACTGGTCCCCTATTGTGACAGCTCCCAAGACCAGTTATTAAGGTAGCTCCATCCTCATGTGACTTTTCAATATTAATGGTTAAAAGTGGAAAAACTTTATTAATTTCCACTCAATATAGTTTAATTTAATTAATAACCAAAGAAAATGTATATGTTGTCACCTTTTTAAAGATGTCAGACATATAAAAACAGAAGTACACATCAACATAAGAAAATCACACATTTTCGTTAAACAGAATAATATAAATAGATAAAAACTTGTTGAAATTACAAAATCTAAATATCAACAGTTTTTAAAAAAACACTGCTAATTCATAAATATGTGTAGATTGATTGTGGATATTAGGGAAACCAATGTATAATAGACATCCATTAGAGGAAATTCCAGCAGAGGAGTTATTGCCCTTGACAATTTTTTAAAATCATAATTAATTGAATATCTATGGGAAATATAAACTTTTTCAGTATTTATAGTTTACCAGATTTTTTATTATATCCAGTGAATAAAATTCCTTAGAAAGATATATTTCTATCATGCGCAAAGTTTAATTTATTAAGATTTTTGCAAAAACCTATGACATCACACGAGGATCGATCAACCTTAACGTAAACCCGATATTTTTCAGATGCGCTGAGGAAATTCGGACTGAATTTTAGGCAATTTGTTTTTGCGTTACGTGGAAAATATTTTCACATCACAGTGTCTGCACATAGACTGTTTGTATGATGGCCATTAAATATAGCCATATTACAACCTGTTTGTTTGTTGTACATATTTTGGGTCTACATGTACAACTGCTAAATTTTGGTCATTTGTGTTTTTTCAACATTGTTAGGTTCAGGGGTTGTTTCCATGGAAACGAACTCATTTACATATTTAAAAATTGTCATTTTTCAAACAGGAGAGACCTCCTTTCTATGATAAAATGATTTTCAGAAAAATCTAATTACTTTCATTTCAGCATCATATCCCCTTAAATCCCGATCGGAACCAAATGGAGGGTTATCAGAAACCAAAATTTACGCAGTGTGCAAACGGCGACTTGCGTCAACAAACCGAACATTCGGGGAAGAAACAGTAAATCTGGGAAATCTCGGGTTCCCTAAAGTAAATAAAGGTCCATTTTGGTATGCTTTTATACATGTATTTATTTTAATTGAACTCACTCAATCATCCGTGCTATCGAGAATAAGACAATGCTTTAAAAAGGGGGCATGGACACGATTTGAACTAAATATTTTCAAATTTTATTTTTTCATTTTTGAGTTTAGAATGCTTAACTAAGGTAAATTTCTAATAGTCAGCAAAAATTTGAATGTCGAGGTACATGGGAGATACAGAGCTCACAATTCTTTGTTATGTAAACAAGGGTCGTGACATGTTTTAGTCTACATAGGTTAAATTACTAGAAAAAAAGTTTCGTTTAAATAATACAATATATTTATTTCGTTTAAATAAATTTACAAGTTAATCCTGAACACAATTGAATAGTTTCAAGTGTTTGGCACATCTCGTTTCATTTTAAACCTGTTACGTTTTATTAAGCAAGCTAAATATATGTGAACAAAAACATGGCTCAAACCTTGTTTACATTATAACAGAGAATTGTGAGTGTTGTGTCTCACTTGTACATAACTCAACAATTTTTACTGAAATCATTATTTTGGTTGACCAATAGAAATACTTTAGTTAAGCATTGTAAACAATGAAAATGGAAAAACTAATTTTTTTAAATTGTCAGCCCCAATCGTGTCCATGCCTCTTTGTACTGGATTTTGTTTACTCCATTTTTGTACACGGTGATCCAAAAATATGGCAAGCCGTTTTACTGTTTATTCGAAAGAGATTTCTTTAACTTTGAGAGATATCTCTTAAGTTTGAAGAGATATCTCTTTAACTTTGAGAGATATATCTTAAAGTTAAAGAGATATCTCTTTACCGATGCAAAAGAGTTATCTCTTTCAGAAAATGTAACAGATCAGCATAGACCGGTGTCATTTGACATAGACTCGGTCTATCGGTCTATGTTTAATTTCGAACACTGTAATAAATAAATAATCTCTTTCACTTTAAGAGATATCACTTAAAGTTAAAGACATGACCTTAATAAATTGATTACAATGGTTACTCTGTATGACGTAATAAGTGCACATGTGATCAAAATGGCTGAACATGTAAAGGAGGTTGTCTCTACCTTGTTGAATTGTAGATCTAGTAGATTTGTTTAACAAAGTAAATGAAAAATAGTATATATGTATAAGATGTCTGTATTTTTCATTCATACATGCGTGCACATCGAAAGGGGAAAAACTGGGCAAGCCGTTTTATTATTCATTCGAGAGGAAAAAAAACCCATCTCTTTAACTTTGAAAGATATCTCTTTAGCTTTGAGAGATATATCTCTTAAACTAGAGAGATATCCGTTATACTTAACAGTAGACTTGTTTGACAACGTAAATAAAAATATTAAATAGTACATGTATATGTATTCAATATATTTGCATTTTCCATTCATACATATAAAATTGAGCACATCGAAAGCTGAAAATGCCCATCTCGTCACTTCCAACTTCAGCCATGTAACACAATTTTGGCGAGCTTCCGCTTTTGGGAGCATTCCATGTGCATTAAGAATAAAGGCAGATATCTCTTTCAGTTAGAGAGATGTCTCTCATGAACTCGGAAAGAGGTATCTTTTCTGTTTTAATAGATATCTTTCATTCAAAATCTTATAAATATATTTCTCTATGTGAAAGAGATAATCTCTCAAATTAGAGAGATAACTCTCTGATTTAAAGAGAGATTTCTTTCTTTAAAGAGATATCTCTTAAGTTAAGAGATGTTTCTCAAAATTAAGCGACATTTCTTAACCTTAAGAGATATCTCTCAAAGTTGAGAGATATCTCTTTAAAATAAGAGAGATATATCTTTAATGTAAGCATATCTCTTTGAATTAGAGAGATATCGCTCAAAGTTTAAGAAATCTATGGCAAGCCCTTTTACCATTTATTCGAAAAGTTATGTATCTCTTTCATTTAAAGTGAGAGATATCTCTTAATTTTAAGAGATATTTCTCTAAAAAAATAGATATCTCTTTCACATAGAGAGATATTTCTTTCATTTAGAAAGATATCTTTTTCACCTTTAGAGATATCTCTTACATTTTGAGATATATCCCTTTCACTTAAAGAGATATCTCCTATACTTTGAGAGATATCTCCTTCACTTAAAGAGATATCTCTCTAAGAATTCCTAGAGATATCTCTCTCAAAGTATAAAAGATATCTCTTTAATCGTCGAAAAAGAGATATCTCTCAAAGAGAAAGAGATATGTCTTTCCAATTTTTTTTTTATAAGTTTGAATACTTAAGGAATTCTCCCTAAACCTGAAGCCCGCCAAAGCATGATGGCTGCAATCCCGAGCGAAGATTTTGCGTTTACCGCATGTGAAGTGTATACAGGTAACAAAAAACAAAGACAATAATTGATGAAATATGTGAGCTAAACTGGATTTACATTTACAGCCTCTCAGCAAGTTGATAATGTTGCCTCAACCACCTCTTCAACTATGCTGTGTTTAATTTAAAGAGATAGAGATATCTCTTTTTGAAAATTTAAAGATATATCTCTCTAACTTAAAGAGATATCTCTCTTTACATCGATAGAGAGAGATCTCTTAAAGCTAGAGAGATATCGTTTTCTCTCTGAGAGATATCTTTCCGTCGTCGGGTACACATGGGTGCTTCTAATCGATTCTCTCCATCGTCACCCGATCGTGTGTTGACTCAAAACCGTGGTTTGAGACGATGATATCTTTCTAGCTTTATTAAGAGATATCTCTCAAAGAGAAAGAAATCCCTAGCGTAAAGAGTTATCTCTTTTGTTAAAAGAGATATCTTTTGTAGTTAAAGAGATATCTCTTTTGTTTAAAGAGACATCTCTTTTGGTTAAAGAGATATCTCCCTAGCGTAAATAGATTTGTGGTCTCTAACTTACCACAGGTATCTGAATTTTAATCAATAAATGGAAAAACGGGGGGAAAACCCCAAAAAACAACTCTATCTATATATATGAATGGAGTTGGTAATGAGAAACACTTCCTATTATTTTGTACAAAATACGATCACTTAAGGAATAAATATTCAAAACATTTGGATGATTTGAATGCAAATTCCATAAAAAGCCTCATAAATCCTGAAAATTATACATTCACAAAACATTTTTGTCAATATTTGAATGAGTGTTTTAATCTAAGGTACACTGAATTGAGAAACTAGGACAATTGTGGTTAATCTGAAAATGTGTATTTATATTATATATATATACTAGTATATGATGTTAATTTATGATGTACGCCTCATGTTTGGTAATCGTCAATAAAGCATTTGAATTTGAATATATATACGTTGGTGTCAAAACGTATTTCATAACATTACGGTAGCATTTACGCTGTTTTATATGAATAAAAACACTTTACTATACGAAAGTTGCATATTATTTTGACGACAATTTTACATTCTATCCATTCGATATCAATACATCTGATTAAAATGCGAATTATTAAAATGCATTAGCTTGGATATTCTGATATTAACGTAAATATTGCATGTAGACAGCAAACGACGGTGTCGCACACATTTTACTAAAATGTTAATAGCTTTCTTAAAACTAGTGATACAAACATAAAATTTTGCAGAATAATTAAGATGGTGATGTTGATAATATAACTTATTAAAATTATGATGTCACCTAATATGTACGATGTAGACGCTGATTTACAATGCAAGAATGGAGGTGTAGATAAGCCTTAACGTTAGGAAAATATACCATGTCCATGGCACATTTTGTAAGTACATTTGGATATTTGAGAGAATTCTGAATTATTTATTCAAAAATTGAATTAATATTTGGATAAGTGATTTTAATATAAAAATAACTATACTTAAGAAACGGTGAATATTGTATTATATGGGGGTTAAGTCACAATTTGAAATTGTCTGTTAATAGAGTTTTTTGGTTATATTGAGTTAACGGTCTGTGTTAAATAAAAACGATTTTAGAAATAGGTTTTTATATTATTTTTGAATATATTTTTGAACAAAATTTTAACATAACATGTAGTTTATTGTAACAGTTAAATGGTAACGAATGTATAGCTATGTGTCACAATGATAATTTGACGTTCAAAACTTCACAGATAATTAAGATATTTATTGAATCAAAGTAATTTAAGAATGCAATTTTAGAAATATGCACCTTTTGAATATCATTTACGGAATGTGCAAATCAAAATTTCATCTTAACAAAAAATTTGAGTTGATTTTGCTAAAATTTGTTTGTTTTTGAGACAATCTACGGGGTCAACACTGAATGTCACACCTTGCCGTAATCGTATTATGTTAATTGAAATTGAGTAACTGTTTCAAAATCAATCATCCGTATAGATTGATATCGACAAAAATCAAGAAATTTTATGATTTTTAATGAATGTGCATCTCTTGAAAAGGTGTTTTCTTTAATTTAAAATATATGCAGTCTAATAATTACAAAATTCAAACAAAAAATAAATGTCAACACGTTTTGTCACAGACGTAAAAACATGACCGTTTTGACGTTACGATGAATTACATGTGCTTGTAATTATATCTCAATACATGTATATATCAAAAGAAATATCGGTTTTATAACTACACAATGCAGCATTGTTGTGATAGAGTTAATACAATTATACAACATAATCATATTTAATATTGAATTAAAAATATATTTGTATTTAGGTAAACTCAAAAAGTTTTATAATGCATTGGTTATGTATACAAGTACATTTTTTGTCTTAGAAAGGAGACTTCAAATAAAATTATACATACATGTAACTTTGACACATTCTATCATTACCATTGACATGTAAGAAAATAAAAGAGGACCTACACTGTAATACAGATCCTTTGAGGGATTCTAACATGTAAGTTTGAATTAAACATGTGTTGCTATGCAATATATCATTTCATATCTGTTTAGATAACTTTGGAACAGTTTTAGCAATTTATCACTAACTCTAAATTTGTACCTTAATAAGAAACCCCTTATGCCATACATGATTAAATGCCTTTGACAAATCACCACAAACCATGTACATGTAGCGATGTTTCCTTTTAGCTTCTAAAAATTACATGCTCTGTTAACTTAGGAATGGACCGGGGTAACTATTTATTTAAGGCCCACGAGATCAAGCTGCATGGACAATTTTCGTTCATGCTAATCATATGAAATCAACAAGTGGGGAGCATCATTCTAGTCCGGAGGCAGAGTTGTTCGTGGAAAATATTTTGTTCAATGCTGGTGTTGTAGCATAGAGCCCCCCCCCCCCCCCCCCCCCCGCATAGACTTTCCCTCCGGAAAAACGGGCCCGGGATAGACACCCCCCCCCCCCGGAAAGATGGGTCTGGCATAGAATTTCCCCGCAGGAAGAATTAAACCAGGCCCAATCCCCTCCCCTAGGAAAAACCGCCCCAGTATAGAATTCCCTCCTAAATGACAGTACGCTTTTCCTCCTTCTTACATTTTAGCTATGTATCCGTTTCCAGTTCTATTACTAGAATTCTCTTGCTTATCTAGACCCAGGGATTCTTCTTCTTATTTTTATTTTTTTTTCAAATTTTGAGCAGGGTCTTGTGTATCACAATCATCATCTTATGTTTGTTTGTTTTTAAAAAGGAAATTATTCAAGTCGTGTAATGGTATATATCAAAATTCATTCATACATCTTAAGTCTTTGCTGATATCTACCAGTATCTAACCTCTGAAATAGTGAATTTGGGAAGATGTCAATGTCTTTTTAATTTAAAATTTCGAATTTAAATAAACGGTTACTTTTTTTTATACAGTGCATCTAATTTACTTTTTAGATATTTTAATTGTATATCCTTTATTCGACTTTTTACGAAAATCCCTAATGATATTGACCATCGTTGAAGTCTTTTGGGAAGCATATTGTATAAAATTACTATACGCAATTCAAAGTTTTCGGGTACCGGGTAAACCCAACTTCAACATCTCAAAAAAAAATCCTTTATTTCATGAATATCGTAATATTAATGAGCGCATATATATCTATTTCATTAAACTATAACAATTTAACAGCACATATTTGTTTCTTTTTTAAAAACTTTTTATTTTGATAACATGTACCTCTTTATAGCAATAATAACAAATTTCATTGATTAATATCTTCAATAGCACATTTTCGAGTTACTGCCGGAACACCGTTTTTACCCGAATTTTACACGCGCCCTCAGATTTGGTTAGCCCTAGGCATTTCCGGTTTTAAAACGTCAAGTTTCAAAATGATAAGAGATAACTTTTTTAAATCGATTTTTTAATGGAAAGTGACAGACCTTAGGCTCTTTTTTTTCTCGGATCGAGGGGTATCTTGTTTCTTTTGTAGAAAATTTTTAGTTAGTTCAGAGTTGTGCGAGATTGCAGTGGAACTGAGAGGTAATACCACTTGAACATTGTCGTGAATAAAATTATATTAAACAAAGTGTTTTAATTTGTCTATAAAATTTCGGTCTGGTAAAATGTAATTCGGTCGTGTAATATTGAACCAATTGTTCAGTAAGTACCAGAAGAACTTTTGATGCACTGCGCCAGTGGCGGATTAAGAGAGAGAGAGAGGGGGGGGGGGGGGGGGGGAACAGTCCTCCCACCTTTCGCCACAAATTCAAAAATAATGCAAGTATAAAACTCACGATTTCTCACCCAAAATGGCGTACTATTTTGGCTAAAACTTTACTTTCAACCCCCCCCCCCCGGTCGAAAACTTGCGATATTTTATAACTTACACGCAGGATTCTGTGTACAGTCTTGCAAGAACGAACATGGGTTCAGATTAATCACTTCAATCCATATTGAAAGTGTACAAATGTCATAAATGCTCAGAACAGTTGCCATTAAATCGGACTGGATTCCAGTAACGAAGCAGACGTCAAATCCTTACAATATATGGGTGCTGGTGCACCAGTCAGGACAAATTGTGTCTGGAAGTTGTATTTGTGTTGCGCAAGTTTTTGTGTTGTTTCAAGTTTGGTTCCAATTTTGTCATATATTAGAAATAGATTATATTACTGTTAAGCAAAAATATGTGGTAAAAGTATCACACCATGTCAGATATCATTCCCATTGTGGTATGTCATCCAATCATCAACATATATTTGATTTTTCATGTTTTTGTATATCGTAATTTCTCATTTCCCAACAGCTGTTTAGTTCCTTTCGTTTTTGTACTAATTGTTGTTGATCATTCTGCAAATTGTCTTGATATTTCAAAGCTAGCATTTTTATACTCTGATTGGTGGCTATGTTTTATTATCATCATGAACATTTGAACATCACCACTGTCATTTTTATGTTACGAATTGATCATGGATTGGTAATAATATCCAAGCAACTGATATTAAAATATTCCAAGAGGGTAACTATAATCAATCTAAGAAATATTCAAAACAAATTAGAAGATAGATAATAAACTTTATTTGAAATTACATTAGCACTAGTTCGCATTTGAAACTTAAAACACGTTCAATTTTCCAGTGCATAACGGTTCATTAGAACATAAATGACAACATTCTATCATTAAATTATAATACACTTTATAAAAAATGCTCCCACATTTTCATGAATATTCTCTAATCGATCTAGAATCTATTGTTGCGATAATGGAAAGTGCAAATATTCAATGACACTCCAGTATGCTGTTTCACGCTCCCGTCACTGGATGTACACGCGACTCTCTGGACAAACAACATCAGGGTTCTAGGATTTCGACTTCAAATCCAGGAGCTTTGTCATTTCTTCCATTCTTATATCGGTCTGTACTTCCATTTCAGCTGTTTTCTTGATGTTTCGAGGTGACGAGAAACCAATATAATTGCGATTAGTGGAATAATTATCATCACTAAAACAAAGTTTCGATATCTGGAAAAAGAATAATGAAAATAAATTTTGTGGCTGTACTGAATATTTTAAACATAATACCAGTGTTTTAATGTGCAACCAAGGGGCGGCACTTCGACACCGCATTTGTCTCTACTTCACTTGAAAAAATGGGGGGGGGGGGGGGTCTGATTTCAAAAACGTTTTTATACCAAATGAAACATTACTGAAGCATATAGGTTAAATAAAGCTTTAAATGAAAGCCGTTATATTACACTCCATTAGGTTGCTACCCAAATATAGTATCTAATGAGTCTATTTCCTCGTATATAAAATTGAGACCCCCCCCCCCCCTCCTAGCACCACCAACACTGTTTTTCGCAGTGTTCCACTATGTCCAATGCAATTTTTTATAATTTGTTGAACAAACTTTATAAACATATTCAGAATGTATATATACATGTATGGGAATTAATAGTGAACAGTCATTGAATTAATTTGTAAAATATAAATTACAAACCAGTTCATGCTACTGTGAGATGGATGGCTCGACGTCCCGCTTGTCGAAAGAACTCGTACTTTTCAACTTCAAAGGCTGTTTATAGTTGTTGTTGGCAAACAGTCAGGTAGGGGTTTTCCTTTGTAGGCGTTCAATCTACGAAGTGTTTGGAGTACAGTCTATAACTAGTACAAGTTCATGATGTTTCGAAGGTTCGTAATCTATTTGTTTCATCAACTTTAATCACGCTTTTCGGATCTTTTGTCTGTGCCAGAAAGGGATAGAATATAATGTTTTTTGTATAACCATACTTTCCCATCTTCCACGAGTCCTCACCCTGAGCAGTAGTATCTTGCTTTTGATCCCTTCGTTTTCTTCCCAACAGATGCTATTTTACCGGAAGTATCGAAGGCTAACCAAATCTTGAAATCACGTGATCACGTTATATAAAATCTAGAATAAACACGCGTTCCGGCACTAACTCGAAAATGTGCTATTGCATGGGTTTGCTTCATTCTATATTTATTCAAAAGAAAATATTCCGATCGATGAAATCCGGAAATAGGAGGGGGGAAATTCTATACTGACTTTGTACATAAACAGAAAAGTTATGAAGATCACGGAGGAAATATAGACTAATTCTGATTAAGTCGCAAGTTTAGTTTAGCCATTATATAATTTACCTAAGTATAATGTCTCGGGAAAAATATCCAATTCGTTTTATGCTGCGTTCGCTTCAACTGTCATACCCCTGTCATATCAATTATATATTTTTTTTCATCAAAACTTCTTATAACGTAAATTAGATTATATCGATGTTATGACGCTGCGTTTTTTAACGTCATTTTGACGTTACCAAAATTGACACCAATAGCGTGCGCGACGTCATAGTGGTTTTTTTTCTACATTTTTCTATTTATATCTATTTACTGATTAAAATTCAGAAACCTTTAAACTTACAGAGATATCTCTACAACTCTCTAATGTAAAGATATCTCTCTCTTATATATATATCTTATTTTACGAATAAATAGTAAAAGGGCTTGCCATAGAAATATTTCTTTTTCGAATAAATAGTAAAACGACCTGCCATAAAGATATGTTTTGTATTGATTTTTGTTTTGTTTGTAGTTTTTGGAAGAGTTGAGAGGGTCTGGGGTGTGTATAAATTAATTACAAAGGTGTTTAATGCATTTATTCTCACTGATCATGATGTACCCATAGATATTTTGCTCTCTTCAAATCATTCCATGACATGCTTCGACCAACTCCAAAATCGCATTAAAAGCTTAATGGGTTGAGTTATCATTTAATAATCGTAAATTTACGTGGGAGTTGAGGATCCCCCCCCCCCAAAAAAAACCCCCATAGCCTGGTTCCCGAGGCATTCCGATTGTGAGGCCTCGGGAGCCTTCCGATTGTGAGGCCTCGGGAAAACAACCTTTTGCTGCCTCCATCTTATTTTGATCACATGATCGTCTATTTATTTATAGATATGTCCACTTTCGTAGGGTTTTCAGCTTATCACATGATCAAATATAAGTCTAAAAAACATACTGCCCAAATCTTAAAAATGGTATAGTTAGTTTTTGAGGAAGGCCCTATTTGTGTAACCAGAGAGTAATATCTTTTTTTTTTTTATCTGTGCAACTTACACACAAGACAAATCCTGGTCATACCTGTGCATAATGGTATGACCCGATATTGCATATACACCACAAGAACTATTAACATTATGGTAGTAAATTGACTGTAAGCATGGCAGGAGCCAAACCTGGCGTCCATGTAGTACAGCTTAAACCGATTCAGGTTCCAGAGACTTTAGTGAAAGGGAATAAATTCATAAAATGGGACGAGGTAAGATGTAAAGACAACGTATCGGAAGCCATTCTTATGCATGCCCCTTGTTAAACAAGTGATGCGTAATCATTTATCGTTATGTCTGACACATGTGTCGCGTAGGGTTGACAGAACTTGGTGGTTAGGGGCATTTCCCCTAAAAACTGCCAACAAATGCAATGGCAAGTTGCACCAGTTAAAAATTTCATTTCTGATGACCTGTGTGAACATCGGCTCAGACGGAAAACAAACTAGTGATCCCAGCTCCTCCCTTGTTTATAATCACACCTGGGTTCTATTCAGACACCTTTGTGGTCAATGACAGTACCACTCAATGCTTTCCTTACATGCATTAAAGCCCAACATGTTTCATGGGACCCTGGAGG
Organism: Ostrea edulis; assembly: GCF_947568905.1. NCBI lineage: Eukaryota > Metazoa > Mollusca > Bivalvia > Ostreida > Ostreidae > Ostrea > Ostrea edulis. The sequence continues at coordinate 47,953,796 of NC_079168.1, read as the reverse complement.
GCAATGGTAGCATATTTTGGAAGCCACACCCACATCGTGTGTATGCTACTATGCTTTCAAGATAAGAAATTGGTGTCATTTCTTCCTATATCAATGAATGGACATAACCTAGCTGTATTGGATTTATTTTTGATTGTCAATACTGACTTATAACACAAACACTTTGCATGCAGTTCATCATTCCATAGGAAACAAAAATATTTTGCATTCAGTTCCATCATTCCATCTAGTACTGCCATTCTCAAGGTGTGTTGACAAAACATATCGTGGCAAACACTCGAAGCCATCATTGCTAAAGTAAATGAAACATTCACACACCATGCAGGTGTTTATTTCTTTTAAGAATGTTCGGAAGTTAGATTACAAAATCTGTGATTTTTAAAATTACATTATATATATATATATATATATATATATATATATATATATATATAAACATTTCAACAGGAAAAATCTAAATATCCTATCTATTTCATTCAAATGCATATTTAAAATTACTTGTATGGACTGCAGGATGTATACATCCTCTTGAAATTACTGTTTTTTTACTCTCTCTCTCTCTCTCCTCTCTCTCTCTCTCTCTCTCTCTCTCTCTATATATATATATATATCTATATGTGTTGCAATTAGTGTGCTATGTAATGTTAAAAAAGACTAAGTACACATAAAACTCTCTCATTCAAGGGTATTCATTGGAATGTCAAGAAATGTGCAGCATTGTATACTTACTTTAAGTGTATTCTAGCAAATTATCATTGTATGCTTGACATGCAGTATCTTGAAAATACTTGAACTGAGTGTGAAGAACAGTATCTCTAATAGTTTTGTCATTGTGATAATAGGAAGTATACCACACTCCAAGAAAGTTAACATGCATGTTTAATCTATATTATATTAAATTTGAGGTGGAATGGAATATTATAGAGAGAGAGTAAACAAACAGTAATTTCAAGAGGAAGTATACATCCTGCAGTTCATAATAGTAATTTTAAACATGCATTTGAATGAAATAGATATTCATATATTTAAAGTTTCCTATTGAAATGTTCATTGGGAGGTTCACAATTTGTTCTACCAACTTTTATTTTGTTTAGAGAAAAAAAGATTGTTAAGTTATGAATTACTGACTGTTGTCACACTGGCATATTTATGCAGCTGTACTGCATTTCAAGTGGTTTTCAGGTACATGTGTTTTTGCAATGCATTTTATAGCATTTGGTTTTCTACAGGTGTACATGTACTTTCGCTCTTCATTTAACTTTGATTGAAAGAATATAAGATTTTCTGATATGAAACAACTTGGATAAAGTTCATGCTTGTTTCTTTTATTTAGTTGCCCCTTAGGTAGTCGATTATTTTTGAAATATTTAGACTATGGAGGTCTTGGTTTGAAATGATAAGAAACATTATGATAAAATGAAGGTTTAGACTGTTATTTTAGTTGAACAACAAACATGTACTGTGTGGCCAGTTTTCAGATCATGAACATGATGAAAGTGAAAACACCATTGCTTTATGTTGTCAGGAGTATTTGTTGACAGTGTGTCAGATCAGTACACCCAGTAAGATATTTCTATCAATGTTTCAGAGGGACATTCTTTTAATAGAGTTTTTGAAATAAAAAAAAATCACTGGTTAAGTTAATTGACTGGTGAATTGATGAAATTTACTGTTCTGAAGAGATTTACCAGTCAGAAATTTAGTTACTTGAATGAAAAAAAAACAACAACAAACAAAATAAAACTTTAAAAGAAATTAATATCTAATGTAAAGCCACAATATTCATGGCATCATGACCGGAGTAAGAGTAAATTTGGACCGTTTGAATACCATCCATGTGGCTTCAAATGCCTTATTGAATATTTGAGCATAAGGGTGAAAGACTAATCGAACCATCTAATAGCTGGTTCCCTCTGAAGTTTTGGACAGATTATGTCCGAAAAATTACTGGACTTTAGATATATACAGTATTCCCTTGATATTTTGACCCCTGTTTTAATGTCACCTTAGCTTATTGCTTGAAAATCCTAAAGAACAGATTTCTCCCCATGTTAACACCCCCATTATAATGCCAACTCCGCATAATAACATATGCCACTGATTTTCACAAACAAATAGTCAAATTTTATAGTGTCATAATTATATATGTACATATAGCATAAAATGTATTACTATCATGAAATTAGAACAAAATTTGTAATGAAAAAACAAGAACCACAACAATCATTTTTCTGCAAGTGTCAATAGAATGTATACAATTCTGTAGATGTTGCATACAAAATGAAGCTGTCTAATGATTGTCTCTCAGGTCACCATAATGTGACCTGCAATGAGATGTTGTTGGAAACTTGTGTAGGAAGGACAGTTAATTCTCGAATTATCGCCACTTGATTCATCACCATTTACACTATAATGCCATATTTAGTCAGAGTTAACATTTGATTTTAAATAGATTGTACATTGTAGGTGTTTCTCGTGCACATTTTATTTGCAATGCATGCATTATTAAACAATTAAGAAATCAGCATGAAATATCTTCTAAGATCAATTAATGATTAATCAGTGGTATGGTATAGAAAGTGTTGGACCACCTTTAAAAAAATTGTTTGATCCCTCTCTTCTGATTCCAGAATGTTAAGCTAAATTTGTCATTTCTCAGAGGCTAAAAAAGTTTTTGGTTGAGCTGTATTTTGTCAAGTTGGTCAGAATTGAGAGGGCAGACAATTTTTTAAACACCCGCATAAAAATGTGGGCGTAGTATGCTATACTGCTGTTGTCCGTCTTGTCCCTTTAAATTTGTCTTCACAACTCCTCCTAAACCCTTTGGGGAACTTTGATGAAACTTGTTACAAAGAAAGATCACAATGTGGAGCTGTGCATATTGCAAGGGGAATGCTGTCCAATGTTTTTTAAAGGAGTTGTGGCCCTTGGACTTAATTTGTTCTATTCAAAATACTTTGTCTTCTCAACTCCTAAACCCTTTGGGGGATTTTGATGAAACTTGGTACAAAGAAAGATCACAATGTGGAGCTATGCATATTGCAAGGGGAATGCTGTCCAATGTTTTTCAAAGGAGTTGTGGCCCTTGGACTTAATTTTTTTCTATTCAAAGTACTTTGTCTTCGAAACTCCTCTTAAACCCTTTGGGGGATTTTGATGAAACTTGGTACAAAGAAAGATCACAATGTGGAGATGTGCATATACAAGGGGAATGCTGCATTACTATTTTTGAAGGAGTTAGGGCCCTTGGACTTAGATTTATTTTATGCAAGTACCTTGTCTTTGCAACTCCTCTTAAACCTTTTATGGGATTTCACTGAAACTTAGTACAAAGGCAGATCACAATGTGGAGATGTGCATATTACAAGTGGAATGCTGTCCCACTATTTTTGAAGGAATTACAGTCCTTGGACTTAGATTGATTTAATGCAAAATACATTGTTATTGCAACTCCGACAAAATCCTTTTGTGGATAATCCATAATTTATATTGATCCAAATTATTATCCTTGGATATGTATTTACTTGTTCAAATTCCTGGGTCAATAATGTATGCGGGTGTATCATGTACCGGTTTAGCGGTGCCCTATTTTTCAAAGGTGGTTTTAGGCAATAAGTTGGTATCAGTCAATTCAAATCACAATGTTTAATGTTATAAATGCTATTTTTAAAGTAAGAATTATTACAGAATGGTTGAGAATGTCCATCAATTTATTTCTATTGACACGTACTCATACATATTAATGTGTGTTATGATACACATCATCTTTGGATAGAAAGATGAAATCAAACATGGTTTTTAGCCAAGTTGCATAGCAAATCTCGGCTTTTAAATTGGCGAAGGATGGGAGTCCAGTCGGACGGGCGGTGTCCACAATTAGCTTGTCCGGTCTCTAAATTTCATACTTTTTGGTGCATCTTTGTTAGACTTGCATATCATGATCACATCCAAAAGAGGAAGGTTCGTATTTATTTTGAGGTCAAAAGGTCAAAGGTCAAGGCCACTTTGTTACTAAATGCCATAGATTTGAGCTTGTCCAGTCTCTAACTTTCATATTACTAGGGGCATCTTTGTGAAACTTACATAACATGATCACATCCAAAAGAGGAAGAATCCTATTTATTTTGAGGTCAAAAGGTCACTTTGTCACTAAATGCCATAGATTTGAGCTTGTCCGGTCTCTTAACTTTCATACTACTAGGGGCATCTTTGTGAAACTTACATAACATGATCACATCCAAAAGAGGAAGGTTCCTATTTATTTTGAGGTCAAAAAGTTCAAGGTCACTTTGTCACTAAATGCCATAGATTTGAGCTTGTCCAGTCTTTAATTTTCATACTACTTAGTGCGTCTTTGTTAGACTTTCATATTTTGATCACATCCAAAAGAGGAAGGTTCCTATTTATTTTGAGGTCAATAGGTCAAAGTCTCTTTTTCACTATATACTGTAGATTTGAGCTTGCCTCTAACTTTTACACATGTACTTGCTGGTGCATGTTTATCAGACTTCAAATCCTGATGACATTGAAGATTTATGTTGCTTTTGAAATCCAAAGGCCAAAGGTAAAGGTCATTACCACACTAAATACCTATTGCGGCCATTCAAAGCTTCATACTTCTAAACTATATTAAATACGTGCATGTTTTTACTTCGTGAGTGCAAGCGTGCATAATTTTCCAAACTGCAACTCGGCCATGCGTTTTTTAGCAATTTTTTAAATTATGGATTGACCTAGAAATGAATTGTTTTTAGATTTTTTAAAAGTCCCCCCGGTTAATAGTGAAAAAAGTTCTGTTCTTAATTTTATTAAGTGCAATGTATAACAATTTTATTGCACATGCAGTTTTGTAAGTTAATTTCACATAAAATTAGAAGGTTGTTAGATTAAAGCGGCAGTAGTTTATAATGAAGGACAGTTCTGTTAATTAAATAAGTGTATTAGATTTTAAAGTACAGACAGTTTGATTTTACAGTTTATGAAATTTATGGAATAAAAGTATTGGTTGCTTTAGCTTATTAGCTCACTGGGACATGATGTTCGGAGAGCTATTGTCATAACCCTGGTGTCGGTGTCATGCTTTTAGAAAAAACTTACCTGGGCTCTATCTTTTCAACCGAGGGGTATTGGGCTTTGATATTTCACGTATACTGGGGTTGATGCCTCATGACCAGGCCTTTCATTTGGTACCAAGACTTTTGACCTAGTGACCTTTATTGTGAACTTTGATTTATTTTTCAAACACTTTAATCTTGGCTACATATTTTGAACTAAGAGGGATAGGGCTTTTATATTTCACATATAGATGCCTCATGACCAGGACTTTCATATGGTACCAAAACTTTTGACCTAGTGACCTTCAACTTTGACCTACTTTTTAAAGTTAACCTTTTGAACCAAAGGAGGTAGTTAAGTAGAGTCATGCTTCCTGGTGAGCTATGTTGTCTTCTGACAACACTTGTATGAAGATTCTACAAATATGATTCAGCTGTTTGGATGCTTCTTTTATCTGGATACTACATTTATCTGAATGGTTTGCTTGGAACTAAAGTGTTTGGATTTATGAGGCCCTATTGTAAATCAATAATATGGTACAAAATACAGACTTTTCGGGAACTTTTTTTAATGTCAGACATTCGGTCAGTCAGTTTTAAAGATTCAATGTGTCTGACCAAGGGAATGTTTACTGTATGGAATGAAAATTAGTTTGAACAATTACTTTGTCAGTCTGATTACATAAGATATACTCTATACAATGTCTCACATTTTTCTTTCAAAATAGATCTCTGATTTATCCGTGTTTAATTTGCATTACTGGTAGTGTGAAATTTTATTGGCCAAGAAGACATGTAGTTGGAAATCTTTGTTGTATAAGTGCTTTACAGTGCAAAGAAAGCATGATGATTCTGTTGATTCACATTTCAAAACACTTAATTCGAACTGGTGTGATGTGAATCCGGAAAAACCTTTCAGTTTTTAATGATATGGGACATTTGGACTGACAAGATGGGGGTTGTAATGGGACCATCACCATTTAATTTGTTGGCCATTCTAGCAAAACATGCAGTTTTTGGAGAGTCTGAAAATATACCAATTCCATGAAAATCTGTAATGAAGATTTTGACAGGTTTCAATTTTATCATGGTATTGAATTAGATTGGAATAAATCTTGAGATCCAGCTTTTGGTCATGCAATAAAAAGGATGGATTCAAGGAGAAAAATTCATGCCAGATATTTGTGTTCATAATAATGCCTTTACAAACTATTTCACAAATTTTGATATTATAAACGTTAGGCACATGATACATCAGTGGTTTTAGAGCACCTAAGGCTTTATAAATGTACATTGGGATTTCAGCAAATAAATGTTGTCTTAGTCAGTGTTACTAGAGGCAATATACAAAATGTAGGCTTTGACTGGTCAGTAACAGTGCAAGACATTTTAACTTTTTACAGGTCAGTGAATGATCTATTTGTTTCTCAGGTGTAAAGTAAAACTAGGTCATTGACATGGTTTGGATTAGAAGTCATCTGATACAGATTTCAATGTTTATTGAAGAATCCTGTGTATTTTGAGTGTTCTGTAGTCCAACTAGTTTCAAAATAAAGCAGCTCTCTGTTTAAGCTTTAAACCATTTTTTAAGAAAGACAATGTTGGATTGTATTGAACATGCCAGATTCTAAAACATCCCATTGAGAGTTTCAGTTACATTTGGATAACTTCATACAACCATATATATGTTTTGTATTAAATCAGTTGCAACTCTAGGTGGGGGAGGTTGCACATGATGCACGCACATACCCTTTTGGGTATTTTTTTTCAACCTTGAAATTATTTTGCACCATTTTTTAAAGGCTCACCACAACTGTGGATAAAAAAAAGTACCATCAAAGATGGTGACCTAATTGCCATTGAAAATTTTCAGGATCTGTACAAATGAGATTGTCACAAGTGCAATTAGCTGGTGAATAATATTTTCCCCAAGCCGTATAGGCACAAATGTATAACCATTGTTTTGATTAGTTACATGTATAATTGTACTCATGCACATGATGTATCATCATAAACAAAAATGGTTCATACCAAATTGCAGTGAATAACAACATATGATTTGGTTACATATTAACATGCATGTACAAGCATCAAAATGCCACACAGGGTTTGTTCAGCATGACCCTTGACCTATCAACTGATTCTTAATTTCTTACAGTGTTTATAGTAATTAATATTCTATATATATACATGTATTCACCAGGTCATTGTATTTGCAACTTCTTGGAAAACATACTATGAGAATAGATATAAATACTAAGGATCTCACTTCATTAAAAAAGCATTTAGTGATCTATTTAGAAACAAGATGGCAATTTTGTGCTGCAGAATTGATAAAAACAGTTCTGTAAGAAGTAATGCTTGTTTAAATATAAATACTGAAATGTGAGAACAGGGATGGGCAGGGTTTATATGAAATATCGAAGACAAAGAAGTCATAGATGGATTTTCCTTGGAAATGAAGAACAGCTAGCTTTAGCTCTTGCTGAACTCAATAGTTGCAGAACTCTTAAACATAGTCATGCATAGGTTCCATTCTACATTTTTTTTTACTCAAACCTTTCAAGTTTGTGACTTAAATTGGAAAGTTTGTTTTTTCATTTTATTTTGTTAACACTATTTTATAAATGTATTTGTTAATCAGAATTGGGCAGTATTGAGTAAGCCATGCATTGTAAGAGTTCATCATGAAAACAAAGAAGAATTTAGTCATCAAGTTTGGTAGAAGCATCTAGTGGAGATAAGACTGCTAGTACAAGGGTTTAGGGTTTGAATCTCCTGATTCCATGGAAATGACATCACTAAATATGCATTGTATTGGTCCAGCCAACTATGTGAACATTGGGGCCTTCTTTGATACGGATATTCTTGTTTACCAACAGATTATGCAAGTATTGTATATCAGGACATTTTCATTAGACTTCATATTACATGACTAATGTTGTCAATTTATAATCGGGAAGAAATTAATAATGTCAAAGTAAGCAAATGCAATAAATAATTTTTTTTTCAAGTTCCATATTCTCACACAATTACATTTATCATATTCTCATTGCAAAGAAAGCCAAGGGTACAAGCTTCTGATAATCTTGTGGCATGTGAAAGATTCAATTTATTGGCATAGTTGTTCCACTCACAGGCAATTATGTTGCTTGGGTTTGAATTTGCTACTCTTTAATAGTGAATTCGAACCCAAGCGATATAATAGCCTGTGGTTCCACTACATTCCCCAATCTGCGGGCATTTTAGTTTTAAAATTAGGAAAAGGAGGGGGACATTAAAGTAGACTAGCTACAATTTGCACGAACAGTGATTGACCTTTTGGACGCATTAAACAGCTGAAAGAAAATGATTTATACAATGGGATATATTGTGACTGTTATATGATATATATATATATATATATATATATATATATATATATATATATATATATATAAATATATATATATATATATATATATATATATATAGATGTAAGGCTCTGACCTTGAGTTCCTTTATTTAACCTTGAGTTCCTTGTTTAGCCATAGCGAGGATTCCCAGGATTGCGATTGTTGTTTGACCTTCAATACTTCCTAATTATGTTAGAACATCATAAGAAATCATTACAATTATGAAATTATATAGCTCTTTCTCTCTCTCTCCCTCTCATTTTTAAAATTTTAAAATAAAAAAAAAGGGGGGGGTGATAATAAGGAAAAAAATGTATTGACCTTGAAGACTAGTATTTTACTAATATATCATCTTAAGACCTCTAAACTATGGTAAAACATTATTCTAAATCAACATAAATTCGGATTCGCATAGCTCTTTATGTTGCGATATCAGAATTTCTAGAATGCTGCTTCAATTTGTCTGACCTTGAAAAATATATTACCTTGAAAAATAATACTGAATCTTTTTCCTTAGACTTCTCTCCCTGGTCGGATTCACCTATTCGATTGTTGATTTTAATGCTAGATCAGTGTCCATTGATTGACTTTGTTTGTTGTTTAATCGTGTTCTTCTGGCAATCATTATTTTTCGCTGTTCACCATATCCGAATCATCAATGGTACGGACTACCTAATATTGTTTTGAACTTAATCACTCCATATCATTATCTTCCCACCATTTTATTCCATAATCACATTGTTTTGTAAGTTTTCCCTCTAAATTTATCTGATTTCTGTAATTTTTCAAGAATAATTTTATTTTCATCCCGACCCGACCATGGTACAAACTCTCTAAACCATAGTCAGTAAACACGCTTTACAACGAAACCACCACCATTTTTATAACTTAGTACAATAGTGTATCACTCTTGTCACCAATGTAGTTTATCGATACTTGTCGTTTTTGCGTGTTATTTGTTTATGTAATATATGTCTCTTGATAAAGACACGGGTTGCGTCGAAAATTTGAGTTTTAAATAACCAACAGTGTTGTGGCCTTTTCAGTGCTTTTATAAATTTCTTTACTGGCCTTGTATCTTCTCAGATCCGACACTTTAAGAAAGTAGGGTGTTGTTGGGTTTTTGTGCTTTTATATATATAGATGTACATATACATATGTATTAATGCAAACAGTAAACTGTACAGGCATTTGCTGAAGTACTGGGTATTGAATTCTTCAATACACAGTCTTAAATGACCAAATTTGGTCATAAAACTGGTCTGTATTGATTGGTTTACAATGAATTTCGATGCTGGTAGAAGTTCTGATTTTGTTGACACCAAAGTACTGGTTACAAGGTTTACAATCTCTGTGACATTTATAAGTGACAGAGCTGAATCGTCTCTTGGTCTTCAGGGATTACAGTTATTGACTGAGGACAAACAGCAGTAAATAAGAGTAGATGCTGAATGGGATGCTTCACATTGTTCTATAGACCATTTGTGTGAAAGTTTGCCACAGACATCCTGTAAAATGTGCAGATTGGGTTTGTGGATGATCATACAAGTCCTGATTCTCAGGAGGTGACATCCTTCTCCTTCCAGTCTATCTCATCAGTAATCATTCTCTTCAGTAAATATATATTCATTGCCTGACCCCATTGTGGGTTCCTGTGATCATCCTTATCGTACAAGTACATATAGTTTTGTTGATTATTTTAGAGCTGATGATTCTTATTAAGTACATTTTAAAAAAAAAAGGGAAAGGTGTTTCGCCCGATGATCAAAATGCTATACATATTCTTTGGGGATTACATGGAGTCTTCTAGTTAGATTGTCTTGAAAAATTTTCCCTAGACTTCATCTTCTCACATCGTGTATATGTGCATGTGTAAAGGGGGTAAGAATCTGCAGGGATGCATTCAAGATTGTAGACATAGGAGTGTCCATGTTCCTGCTCATGTTTTCTCCTTCTTACCATGCAGTACGTTAAGGGGAGGGGGTTGTGATTTGGAGCACTTTCAATTTGGGGAGCTGGAGTGACATTTGTTTATATATAACAAAAACATATTATATTCTATAAAGCATGTTAATGATACAGCGTTTATTATTGCGTACGTTATATGTAATGTCAGGTATATGTACTGGGTATTATAATTGCATTGTGAATTTAATCATTTTATGATCAAATACTGCACCCAAACCGTAATACCAATTACCGTGACATTAGATGCCTCACATAAGGTGGGTTAATTAGCAACTGCTAGTTTTGACAGGTGTGAATAGCTGCAGGTGAGAATATGTAAAGCATAATGAGTCTAGGCATATATATACAGCTGCAGAAATGAGAAAATTTACTGCACATGCATTGAGATAAATTGGATAAAATTAGTTCTTGGAACCTTGAAGACACTTTGACATATGACATATTCCACCAAATTAGCATAAAATGTCCGTCAATTTTTTCCCCTCTGTATTTAAAAATAAATATGCTCAAAAAGTAAAGAATGTTTTTAATTACAAACTTGAATGGACTAGAGTTAATTATAAAATCAAAAATATTTTGCCACACATAAATTGTTAAAATTATTTTGGAATGTGAATGTTCAAAATATGAGAAAAATTGACAGAATTAACTCCCGTGAGAAGTGGTACCCAACTTCTCGGGTACTTTATTTCAACTTAAATAAGAAAACAAGGGTCGAAAAAGATGTAAAAAAATGTATGTACTTTTACTTAATTTTTATCAAAAAAATTGCAAACTATTTATGAAAACAAATTATTCAAAAGTAAATTCAAAGTAAGCAGTTTTTGTAACTTTCGTTCTGTCAAACATATTGACGTTAGCACTAATGTACATGTACATAGAGATGTACTGCAAAACAATTTGCTTTGATTATTTTTCTGGAATTAAGCATTAAAAGTCATAATCTAATTGTGGAACAGATTTTATTTTCTTTAAACAAAATATTTAACTTAAGAAATTACATTGATATTTGGTCTAACATCATTCTGTCAAACTCTACTCGGCACAATGTGACATTAGCACACTTCTTTACCAAACCATTGTAAGAGTTGTGGTTCTTTATTATTATTACACCTCTCCCTGCAAGGGGCGTTGTAATGGGATTTTCCAATTAAATGGCAGGTTGAGTGAATGAGGTATCCAGATTTACGTAAAACTTCAAGCGATAGACTTTCTGTCAAAATTGCTGATGTTAGCAACATGTGACGTTAGCATAAGAAATCGTTCTATTTGTACTAAATTGTACGTCAAACTACCGGTTTATGAATTCAAAGACTATTTTATTGCAATAAAAACTCATCATGGGAAACTACTTATACTCTATCATGATTTACATCACTGCGAAAAAGTTCTGCAAGATTTTGTTCCGTCAAACAATAACATTAGCATAAAAAAAGTTCCGTCAAGAACCGACATTAGCATTGTCAGAAAATAAAAGATTCGGAGTCATTATTAAAGCACAACAAACATTGGTCTCGATGTAATGTATATAGATTACATTTAAACCTAATTCATTAAGAGAGCCATGTAGTTAAATAATTTCATAACTTATTTAGTAAACAGATTTATTAATTGCTAATTCATTTTCCGTCAAGTGTTCCGTCATAAAAATGTGACGTTAGCAACCGTTTTTAAAAAAATGAAATTAAAAGTGAAAGAATACTTTTATAATTTTATTTTTTACATTTTCTTCATCCTGAGTGTTAATATTTTTAGTTACCACAAAAAATTACCACAGTTTGGCACTTTGAAAAAACATTCCAAATGGGAGTCAATACAAGCCTTTTTCATGGAACATGTCATAAGCAGATATTCGAAATTATCGTATTTGAGGTATCACAAGTTTTTTGAACTCGTTTAATATGTATACCAGTAAGAAAAATGGCTTGGACCAGCAATTAATTTCGTCATGCGAGGGTATTCGAGATACCCCATATTCGAGATACTGATATTCACATGTACTTGTATATTGTGTTGTCATTTATGTCAATACACAATTTCCGAGATATCAACTCATCCATGATGGTGATATGTTTAGTATTCCCTGAAACACTTGGGTTGGTACAGAGTGTATGCATATAGTACAAACTCAAGTTAAATGTAGATGAGTATGTAAATGTGATTTTTGTCCAAATCGGCTGGTGATCGAGATACATTAAACTGACCATATCAAGAAGATCGAAATTGTATGAATTTGGCTATTGAATTAGATATATACCTTTGTTATTGATTTCCATTTTGACATGACCAATATTTTTAACTACGAAATGAAGTTTGATTTTTCTCTGAACTATTTTTTCCTCAATTTATTACTTATACACATTCTAAATCTGTGCTTCCTTGCAGTTAGGGTAGTTGCATGGCAGCTATTGATAACTCTTTAGGCAATATATATGAATGCTGTGACCTACCATTTTTATACCAAAATATGTTTTGCGACTTGTTGCACACAAGAGTTTAACAAAGGGAGACAACTCTTGCACAACTCAGAAATGGCATGCATCAACCTCATATGATCTACCTTTCAAAATAGAATGTTCTTAATCTTAATAAGATTTTTAAGTCAATGAGATTGTTTGGCTGTCTTTTTTTCCTGATAATTATTAAACGCCCCGCAACAAGTTGTGGGGGGGGGGGGGGGGGTATACTGGAATCGGGTTGTCCGTCTGTCTGTCCATCCGTCTGTAGACGCAATGGTTTCCGGGCTCTAAAGCATTATCCTTTCCACCTACCGTCACCATATCATATATATGGACTACCCATGGGATGAAGATGTTCCCTATTGATTTTGGGGTCAAAAGGTCAAAGGTCAAATGCACTGGACATCGAAGTAGCAATATGGTTTCCGGGCTCTAAAGCGTTATCCTTTCCACCTACAGTCACCATATCATACATATGGACTACCCAT
>NC_079168.1:47895432-47935432 GCF_947568905.1 Ostrea edulis | reverse complement strand
CTTTGCTTGACAGACATCAAACTTGGTACGCCAGTACATCTTCAGAAGAAAATGACCCCTATTGATTTTTATGGTCAAAGGTCAAGGGTCAAACTGGACATAGGAATATACTGTCCGTTCAATATCTCGAGAACCCTTTGCTTGACAGACATCAAACTTGATACATTGGTACATCTTCAAGAGAAGATGACCCCTATTGATTTTGAGGTCACATGGTTAAAGGTCAAGGGTCAAACTGGACATAGGAATATACTGTCCGTTCAATATCTTGAGAACCCTTTGCTTGACAGACATCAAACTTAGTACAGTGGTGAATATTCAGGAGGAGATGACTCCTATTGATTTTGAGGTCACATGGTCAAAAGTCAAACTGGACATAGTAATATACTGTCCACTCAATATCTTGATAACCCTTTTGCCTGACAGACATCAAACTTAGTACACTGGTACATCTTCAGGAGAAGATGACCCATATTGATTTTTAGGTCAAAAGTCAGTTGTTGAACTGGACATAGTAATATATTGTCTCCTATATTTTAAGAATTATTTGCTTGATTGACACCAAACTTGGTACACTGGTACAGCATAAGGAGTAGATGACCCCTATTGATTTTTAGGTCACATGGTCAATTCACTCTTGACATAGGAAGATATTGTCTGCTCAATATTTTGAATTGATGATACTACTATCAATTAAATGATGTGTGTGTATAACCCTTTTCAATTTTGCACCATGGGGGGGGGGGGGGGGGGGGGGATGGATATGTGTTTTACAAACATCTCTTGTTACTTCTTAGGTTTGTCTCAGCCATGACATAAGCAGGGCTCGAACTTATAACCTCTTAGTTTTGAAGCATGATTAGGCTTTAAGTTTAATTTGCAGAGGAATGGATTAGAAAAATCATTAAAAATCTTAGTACAGGTGTCAGTCAAAATATCTTATTTCGATTTGGCTTGGTTGTGATATTTTGACTAACTTGAGTCTAAATATCACAGCCAAGCTAAATCTCATTGGGTTTTACCAGTTATGTGCAGTGAAGCAATGTTTGTAAACCTAAGTCACCAACAATGAATAAACAAAAGGATGTGATTAAGAGTCTACTTGCATAAGAAAACACACAATATTTAGGGGATAATTTGAAACAAGATTCCCTAGCTCGAAGTCCAGGCAGGTTAGAGAATTCTTTGAATGCAGATAAGAATTTACAAAATAGGGATTCATTTGACTTTTTTGGTGAAAATATGGGAAGTTGCTGAATAATATGGGAGTGTTGACAGGTATGTGATGCTGTGCAGAGAAAAACTATAACTCAAAATAATATGTTACATCAGCTAAAATGAATGGGTGCACAGGATCTAATTTGGATATAGAATTACATGCATGCCTTATCATGACCAGTTTTAACCTTTAATATCTAATTTTGCATATATATATGATTTTTCTATTACATTTGTGCTGTCATTTTTAGTGAAAAACTATGATAAAATATACATCCACTATGCATGTTGACATAAAGTGTTGTGTAACAAATGACGTTCTTAGTTGTCAAAGATTCAATTATGAGTATGAATATGCATTTTCTATTGATTAAAGCGGAGCAGCTCAGTTTATTTGTATCTCGGGATTCCCCCAATTTTATGTGAATGCTGAAAAGACTGCATCCTTCAATATTCAGAATCTATAGAATTTGCCATAAGAGTATGCCATGTTATGTTGAGTTTACAACTAGTGATCTAGAGAATGGTTTTAACCCTAAGGCCTGGAGCTTAATTAAGTTCATCATGTTATTATGGCTGTACACGAATTGGTATATATTTGTTAAAAAAAATTTCATTGCATTGCAGTATTCTTCACGTGTAACTAACATGCCAAAATTGATGTAACAACAGTTACAATGGTGGTTTTGCCATGGAAAATAGCTTTAAAACACAAGTACTTGAGGATATGATAAGGTTCTCTTTATTTATAAACTGCTAATTTGCAGGTATTGTATTTTGGTATGGAATACAGGTAAACATTGTAAATATGTCTCAGAAAAGAAATTCATGCTGATGATCGAGTAATATGCCACCAATGTGGTATGGTAGAGGTCCTTTCCTCAATTATTTAAATTTCAGATATATTAATTAAATTTTGTAAATCAGTGCTATGCTTGAACTGAATAAATCTGATATTAAAAATATATAGCCTTTCCTGAATGAATTACATGTATACTTTTAATGTCATCCACATGTGTATAGGTTTCACTGAAATAAACATTTCCAAAGAACAAACAAGTCCTTATTTAAATTATCAACTACAAATAAGTTTTTACTCTTGGCAACAAGATACAGGCTTATACAGCATGTGATTAGAGATGAGATTAATCGGTGGTGTAACAATTTAATTTCTAAGACTCGGTATTATTTATACATCGTAAGTAGATGGATTTCATTGATAAATGATTTGTTTGAAACTCTTTTCCTCCCTCCCTTGTAATTTCTTAGTTTAAGACTTTGCACTAGACACATCATAAAATTTAGACAGCCTTACTTTGGCAGGATTTATAGTTTTATGCAATCTTTATGTAAGCTGCATTATTATCAACATTGAGAATGATATAGTGATTGGAACAAATTCTACCTGAATTGCACCTGATTTTGAATATACTGACATAGCTTAAGTACTGACTTTACAATGTTATGGTTCTCTCTCTCTCTCTCTCTCTCTCTCTCTCTCTCTCTCTCTATATATATATATCTATATATCTCTCTATATATATATATGTATATGAATTACAGTATAATAGTTCATATTTATTTGTAATTGAATATTTTGTAGATAATTGTGTGAGGGAGTTTGTAGTACTTGCACTTATATACTTCATAGCTGTCTTCTTTGTATGTAGGATCCAATAACAGTATATATATGAAACAACTGTTACTGCCTTCTGTTACATGAATCATAGGTCAACTATTGCACAATAATCACTTGCATTATAACCTGAATAATTAGTATTTGTGATTTTTAAGTGGCACAGACAGAATGGTATTTTTATGTCTAAATTATATGACAATTGGAATCTGCATTATTTACAAAATGTTAACAAGTTGGGATCAAAGGAATGGATAGAACACAGTGACAGATTTAGAGAGGGGGAAACAGCAGCCATATTTGATATAACAGGTGGCTCTCATGAAAATTATTGTTATGCTGCTTTAACTCAAGATTGTACTGGATCCTAAAATTAAAGTAAAAGCCAAAAACTGTTTAAGTTTTCAAAAGTTTCACGACATTAAAACAGTCGTGTTAATTGAAAATGATACTGCATGTGAATTAAGTTCTTCTAACCTGGGCCATCATCAGGATTTACCCAGGACTCAGTCCTCTGTTGTCTCTTCTGCTAAATCCTTGATCTGCCACTGGAACAGACAAAACACTTGATGTACATGTATAATTGTGTGTAACTTTGTAACATATGTACATGTATATTTACATTTCCAATGTTTTTGGCTTTGATATATTTAACAATTGTAATGATGTCTTGTATTGGTACATATTGTTGTTTGGTAGTACATATTGTCGTCGATGACAATAAGTACATAATACCCTCGCAGTACATATTGTCGCTGATGACAATAATGTGCGTAGATTACCGTTTTTTCCAATTTAAGATGTGTACATGCACACTGACGATATATTTGAATACTAAACTAGAAACTGACCCTGAGTAACTATATATTTTGTTTGTTTTAAGAAATGAATTATATGTGTATAAGAAAGTGATACCCGGTAGGTACGGAATAGTGCCATTCAAATGAAATTTTGATGATGAATTTTCAATAAAATTGGCATAATTATATTAAATGAATTCAATACCATGAATCTTGCTAAATCTGCAATAGTGTCATTGGTTAAAATGTTCTTTAAGATTTTTGGTTTAACTTTGAATTTACATCTCGCTTTCGTCTTTTTCTGGCAGAATCAGTCAGTATGTTTACAAGCACAGTGCCTGCATCCACATTTCACCCCAACTGGTGACCTCCAAGGTCAATGCACATTGTAGATTATGAACAGGAATCAGGAAGACATTAATTCATGAATCAACATTTCCTGCTCATTTGACAGGTTTATTGCTTCAGATCCACTCTGATTCAATGAGACTATATATATATATTAAATCACAAATATGTTATTCTATTTGTTTTTTATTTTTCAATATTTGTACCATTAGTTATAGCTTGTATTGCTAACAGCAAAATGTGTACTTCTGACCCTAAAGAAGTTGAATATGTAGCAGAATTATGTAGCCATTTTAGAGCATGCTTGCATGTGTACTATTAAAACTTGCCAAATGTACTGATGGGGCCACTTGATAATCTTAATTGTGATTTGCTATTTCGACATGTTTAAGTCTTTAATATGAATTATGTACAGTATGTACATTTATTGTAAAATTATGACAGATTTCATCCATCATCATATCTATAAAAGTAAGGAAGCTGATTAGCATTTAGCAAATTGGGGAAATGTCCTAAAATAGACAGATAAGCAGTTATAGAATGTATATGAAATATCCTTCCTGTGTGAGCAACAGCAAATTGTGATTATTACCAATATCAGACAAATTTAATACATCAGCTGTATATCTAACAATTAAAACCATGAAAGGGTTTCTAAAGAGACAAAATCCAACTCTTTGGATCAAGTTACTGTAGTAATGATAAATCTAATTATTATATACCTCCATATGCATTTATAAGATAATAAATGTTGGTATTCCAAAAAACATACAGTGAAATTATATTTGTGTACACAGTTTTGTTTGTGAGGGGTCGATATTTTCCACAAAAAATGTTGCGTTGATGCATCATGACGTCATCAGTTTCAGGGGATACTGATATGGAATAAAAAAAAACCACAGTATGGTGATCCGGAAAATCGGACCACACTCTGAAATCAACAGTATCAAAAAACAAAACATTGATGGGCAGGGATTGAAATTAACTTTTTTCACTACTAGCAAATTTTAGCTAGTGGATTATTTTCCAACTAGCAAAATTGAGCTTTTACTAGCATTTTTCAATCGATTGCTGTTTTACAGGAATTTAAGAAAACAAGCATATATCTATATCAAAATGTAGGGAAAATCTTTTAAAATCTTCTTTAAAGTGCGATAATAAAAATGATATTGAGAATTCTTTCATTTAAAATTTAATGAATTATCAGACAACATACATGTATCATTGGTGTATGATGAGGGTCATAGGGTACACTTGTGCGGCAAACTCGCTGACCAGAGATTACAACCTATTTACAACATCATGTGGTTTGAAATCTTGAAGACTGTTTGCGTCAATTCAAACTATATGTTCAAAACTTTAGGAAATTTCATCTAAAAAATTCTAGCTGGAAAAAAAACGTGAACTCTAAGTGTGTGACTATAGACTACAGAAGGACACTGCGTGAAGCGTGACACTAACACTTTCATGTGTTGTTTCATGTAAACATGGACGGAATCAACATGCTTGCTATTTAAATCGGACGTCTCTGAGACGCCCAAAGTGTGCATGAAGTAGGCCATCTTCGACATCACTGACTGAGATGACCTTGGCCTAGTTATTTATTCGATCCACGATTACTTTTTCAATACTTGTATATTCATTCTGTAAAGCATTTGTATGCACAAGACAAAATTATTGTAAACTTCAAAGTACAGCCCATAAACCAAGGAAATCCGGAAAAAAGATGGTGTTTTTTTCACTCGCAAAAAGCTGCGATCACTTGTGATTTTTCACTTGCTATTTCAATTTTTAACTCGCATTTAGCGAGTATTTCCCCTTAATTTCGTTGCCTGGATGGGTATATGATAAAATTGAAATTTTAAGACCAGACGTGATCCTAGCAATATGTATAGACTTATCATATTCTATTCCTGATAAATTTTTGTTACTTATTCATTTTTAGCTCTCTTGAGCCAAAAGCTTTTCTGATCGCCTGTTGTCCATTGTCTGTCCGTCTGTCTGTAATCTTCTTATATTTTCGACTTCTTCCCCAGAACCACTGGGCCAATTTCAACCAAACTTGGCAAAAAGTATACTTGGAAGAAGGGCTTTCAAGTTTGTTAAAATGAAGGGTCATGCCCACTTCAAATGAGATAATCACAAAAATGCAAAAATAAAGTGGGGTAATTTAAAAATCTACTTCTCAAGAACCACTGGGCCAAAAGAGCTGAAATTTACATGAAAGCTTCCTGACATAGTGCAGACTCAAGTTTGTAAAAATCAAGCCCCCTTCCTCCAGGGGTAGGATGGGGCCAAAATAGGGTATTAAAGTTTTGCATACAAATATATAGGGGGAATCTTTAAGTATGGGCCAAGGTGACTCAGGTGAGTGATGTGGCCCATGGGCCTATTGTTCATGCAGGATATGAAGCAAATGACTTAACATGGGACTGGTAGAGGACATGCATTGCTATGCAATACTTAATTTAAAATTTTTTTTTTCTTTATGGAAATCATATATATATTATTTTGCTTTTTGTTGTAGAACTCGCAAACAGGAACCCCAGTCACCTTAAAGGTGGATCCAAAGGGCTACATCCTGTACTGGAAAGATCAAAACAAGGTAGGTTTCATGGGAAGGTCATAAGTCACTTTAGAGAGGTGAATAGTTTCAAACATTTATGTGTATTGAAGGCAAGTGCAGAACGTAGATTCTGGGACATGCATCACTGGTGTAAATGTGCAATTGCAGACATCCCAAGATGGAGCATGAAGACTCAGCTAAAAAATCATTATTGTCAATTTTGTAATGATAAAGGATTATATTCTTCCATGTTTTATGTTTTGATCGATGTATTACCAAATTTAGAACTAATATACAGAGAAGCTTTTTCATAATTTAATCCCTATATGAAGAAATCAACCATACAAGAAAACAGGGTAATATAGGCAACTGTAAAAAGAAAAAAACAATGTCCGTAACTGATAGGAAAGCCTGAAAAAGGTTGTCTTAAACTGTTGAATTAAGTTTTTTTGGTGTGTCTTTTATTATTGTTGTTGAATCCTAATCCCAATGATTAAATATTTCATGTAAATGGTAAATGAATATATATTTAAGTTTTATACATTTGAAGCCCTCCTCCCTCCTATTTTGGTAACGATACCTTGAGATCCATTCATATGCCTATATATGACTGCCTTCACCTTCCCTTCTCCTTCTCAGGGGAAAATTAATGAATAATTGAGGAAATAATAACTGCTTGAAGTAAAATTCATTTGACAATATTTCCTTATTTTAGCTCACCTGAGCTGATAGATAGATAAAGTAAGCTTTTCAGATCATCTTTTGCCTAACATCCCTTTTTTTTTTTTTTTTTTTTTTATAAAAGTCATAATAGCTGAACATCAGCAGGGTCTCTTGTTTCTTGTAAGTTTTCATCATGGCTTCAATTAAAAACATACTATTTATTGTACCTTGAAGAGAGGTGATCGAGGTGACACATGAATAAGGTGAAGATAACGAACAGTGATCAATCTCATAACTCCTATAAGCAATACAAAATAGAGAATTGGGCAAACACGGACCCCTAGACACACCAGAGATGGGATCAGGTGCCTAGGAGGAGTAAACATCCCCTGTTGACCGGTCACACCTGCCATGAGCCAAATATCTTGATCAGGTAAACGGAGTTATCCTTAGTCAAAATGAGTGTGCCAAGAATGGTCTAACAATTGGTATGAAACATGTCAGACAGCATTTGACCCAATGATAGGTTGTATTGGCAAACTAGATCGTTATAACGACCATAGCATTTGCAAAATACTGACTTTAAACAAGACTATATAAAAGAATTATTACATTGCTTTATTTTTATAATACTGCAAAGATCCCAACACATACTCAAAATACATAAAGAAAATTGAAAAGAAATGGAATAAAAACAAATGCTCTTATTATGATACTTTGAATCTTTTACAGTTGTACATATATTTATAGTTTGGGGAGCTGATGTACAATTTTATTAGTGTTTATTATGTTAAAACAGTTTTTGCCTTATTTGACTTGTCTTGACATATACAATCGTATCTTGTCTACATTGAATATCAATCGGATCACCTCACCAGTTTCCTTCACATGCTACTCTGTCTTCCATGCAACGGGAAAGAATGAAGTGATCTAATGGCATTGGATATTTGCCTTTGCTCAGTATTATGATTCCACCATTGGGATTTGTGCAAAGTGCCAGCAATTTCTGGACATGAATTTCTTGCTTCTCTGGAGATCAAATACTTGAGTCAAGTCCAGTCTTCAGCAGTCAGTCTATTATATCAAATGTGAACCAAAATTAGATTATGTTTGTTATTTTGTTTTGCATCCCTTTGAGAGATTTTCATTGAAGTGCCACAAACTTTATAGTGATGGTGCTTTAACGTACTAATGCCTGCAGTCACACTGGACCTCTGTTTAGAAGGTCATAACAGTAAGACTTGCGACTCGCACTTCTAAATGCCAAATGTTTTGCGAAGGAGCAATCACTTCCTATGTTTTTGTCGAAGGTATTATGTAGCCATGGCACAAGCAGGGTTCAAACACACAACTTTGAAACATGAAGAAAATGCTTTAACCACTTAGCCACTATGACCAGTACATTAGATATTGTTGGTGCTTTCCAAAATATTGCTTTATATATATATATATATATATATATATATATATATATATAAACAGAATCGGTAACCTGATGTATTCCTAACAAAAGGCCTTAAGTACTTCTGAGAGGAAATAACTACAGTACTGTAAAAGTGGTTATTTTCATGTGGGGGAAATTTACACTGATTACGTGGTCACATAATAAGTGCATAAATTTCCCCCATGCGTATAGTTAAAAATATTTGATATGATATGTATATCATATTCAGTTAACGCATATTTTCCCCTGATGCATAATACTGGATGTGGGAAAACGCATACTTAACCCCTAGCGTGAAAAAAAACTACTTTTACAATATACATATATTTTCCTATAGATTTCTGAATGATGGGATGTTGTGTTGCATTTTCATCACAGGAGTTGTCACTGGTCAATCACATTAGTTACTGACCACTTTCGACTATTTGTAAAAACTTTCATGAACATTCAAGATTTAGGTTGATAACATCCACAATGAAATATTTTGATTTCATTTAAAACTTCACACCTATATGAAATGAACTATTTTAGGAATAGCATAATTTAAGCACATCCGTGTTTTATGATAATCAGCTCCATAGATAATGATTTATTTTTTGCAGTTACCCACATCACCCTGGTTTTTGTACAGTTGATTTCTTCATTTAGGGATTAAACCTTTGTATTTAATTTTTATATCTAGTAACACATAAGTTAAAACATGAAACAGAAGAGTATTCCCTTTGGTGATTACAGTGTATTACAAAATTGACAACAGTAATATTTAGCAGAATCAGTGCCCTTAATCTTGGGATGTACGTAACGCAGCAGTTACGAATATCACATTTACACCATCGATGCATTTATGGTAGGAAATTTGATGAATCAAAATGAGCATCATACTCTGGGATTTAGAAAATTAAAAATATAGTATTTTATAATGAAGTTTATGGTAGACAATGCTTGATGTAATGAAGACTTGGTGACATATAACATTTTCTTTAATAGGAATAGCAAATAGATTTATATCACAAATGCAGAAATATATAGACATCATACAGTACTATGTTCTTTATCCTATCTATGTTATCTGGTAAGCTCATTGAATTAAACCTTGTAAGGATGCCAATGTTTTGATCATGAGCTCAAGCTTCACAGGAGTTTGGCTTGATTTTACAATGAAATTGCTATTTTTTCTTTTGTAAAACTAATTAATATATACTTAACATCCATTACAATATCCTGAAGCATTGTTAGGTCTCCTAAGTAAACTCAGGTGACCTTTTGCAAGTGGTCATCATCAGTCGTCTGTTGTACGTTAACAATTGAACATTTCAAACTATTTCTTAAAAATTAACATCCCAATTTGTTTCAAATTTGGTACGAAGATCTTCATTATAGTCATTTACCAAAATTGTAAATTTTAAAAATCTTCTCCATCAGAAAATTGTTGCTTACAGACATGTAAAAGTATTTTCCAAGAAATTGTTTTCTTAAGAAATATTTAAAATTTGCAAATTCAGTTGACCCACAAAAATACAACTTTATCTGCAGCAGAAACAACCAGATGTACTGTAGTTTGCAATTATGAAACATAGGCATATGATAAGGCCTTATTTATCAGTGTAATCTTTATTGTAATAGTTTTCAACTATCAATCATGTAACAGTTATATGATTTGGATTTTGAAAAATTTTCAGGTGAAAAACAATGCAATACGCAATTTACCAGAAAATGGTTCTTCAATGATTGGGGTACATTCAGTATTCTGTCAAACACTGGGATGGGTAGTACAGGGTGTACATGAACATTATAGACTGGTTATGTAGATGACAATAAATGTTATAAAAGCGTGTATTTTGTTTATAATAGCCGGTGCATCAAACTGACCATATCAAGAAATTGTTTGAATTAGGCCTTTGATTTTTAATTTGTAATAATCATTCATTTCCTCTTGGACACGATCGATACCTTTAACAAAGAAAGACAGTGAGTGAATTTTGAGTTTCATTTGAGCTATTTTATTCTCAAACAATCATAAACTTACTAAATTTGAGTATCCTTTCAGTTCGGGTGTATGCATAACAGCTGGTAATCATTCTTTCAGCAATATATGAACATAACGATTAGCATTAGTACCCACTGGGTGTGGATGAAAATTGCTTTGCATCTCATTCTACAAAAGAGTTCAACAAAGTTAAACAACTATATGACAACTTGACAATTGCATATTGTTCTCTTACAGATTATTAAAAGGTGTCTAAAATTGCTCTGACCAGGTCTAAACATTTTCCTCTTATTGCTCTGTGCTTGTGTCTCGGTCTGTTAATATACGACTTGTAAGGAAGTATAACATTATTACCTATCAAAATTGTCATGAATGAAAACTAGGATATTTGTATTATTGCTGTGGTTTTGCAAATATAAGATTATGTCTTATGTAGTTAGAAATGGCAATTTCTGTGTAAAATCAATATAGGAAAAAAACCTTTTAAAAAACCTCTGGGACTCAAAACTTGAAATCTATAGATTGCCAGCTAACACCATAATTCATTGAACTTACCAGATGTGTGAAGAATCCTTAAAGGAGGAAGAATATATTTCTGATTTTACATTTTGCATTTTTGTTGTACATGTACTTCCTTTGGAAAACTTTGTGACAATGTGATATTATTTCTCCCTAAAATGGAGAAAAGTTGGTGATTTGACAAAAATTGACTAGAACCTGTGACTAATGTGCCACCCAATTTCAGACGTCCAAAGATGACAGCTCAGTAAGTATTAGGGCATGGATTGACACAACCATTCCTAATTTAATTTATAGAGAAAAGAGGCATGAGATAGTCTTTTGTTTTTGTTATCATGTACATGGCAGTATGTTTAGAAGCAGTCTAAAGTTCACAATCACCATTTTCCACTTAAAAGCTGCTTAGTTCAGCAGTGAAAGAAGAGGGAAATTTCTCTTGACTGTTTATAGAACTTCTTTTGTGTACAGAGTTACAAGCAGTATTGGTCTTCTCAATGGGATGAACTAGCTTTAGCGATTGTAATCTTATGTTGACTGTTAGTGTATTAGCTGATTGGATTGGATAATAGACAGTAATAAGAGGAATTGCAGGAAAGTTTCAAACCTGATAATAGGCTGATAGGAAAAGGGGGTCCAGCCTCCTTTCACTTCAGAAAATCTTTTATATAAAATTCACATAGAAAATTAGAAAATCCACAAAAAATTGTCCAAGAAAATGTATAAATTTTGAAACTGTCCCCTACAGGCCTTACTATAATTTTGCCTTGACTATGATTAAGGAAGTATGTATTGCATTACTCTTCTCTTTTGGTCCTCTCCCACTTTGAATTTGCTTCCTATATGGGCCTGCATAATGTCACAGCAGTGAAGAAAGTATGTTGTGTATCCCCTTTTTATTTTGGCCCTTCGTCTTCGGAATTGCTTCATATGTTGGCCAGTATACTAATTTGTTTAATTAATGTATGCTGTTTTATGTTATTCACTCTGTACAGATATCACAAATTTTGAACTTGGGATGTGCATGGTGCTCTTGACTATAGCAATGAGGGTTCTTTATCATGCCAAAGCCATGACACTGAACCTCTGTTTTTGAAGTCATGTCTGAAAGACCCGTGATTTTTACTTATAATGATGGGTGTTCAAGGAACAGTCACTAGCTTTGTTCAAGAGGAATAACACATCAGAGAAATCTGATATGGATGGAGTGTGGAAATTATGTACAATGATATTTTGAAATGGAAAAGTTTCAAATTTACCTTATTTAGTTAAAAAATGCAGTTTTTGTGGAAAGTTCAGGGTTCAAAATTATGTCATGTCCGTAAGTCCGAGACTAAGTTACAAAACATGCTGGAGTAGTAAACTTTTCCTAAAGTGGAAACATAAAAAGAATGTCATATTTGCAAGTAATATCCTGGATATGATACGTATGAGCAACGAAATAACATTATATAATAAGAATTCCATGTATTGAATTACTCCCTGAATACTTGAATTATCATTTATTTAGTATGTGTATCAGTCAAATTCAGATGATGAAAGTTCGTATGTGAAACTTAAGGTATTCAATGTATAATGACCATATTTCATATCTAATAAATGGATGGTTGAATATTTGTAATCATGGTATCATTTTGAAGGGTTCATCAAATAAAATTAATCCACCATAGGAATTTTCAAAATTTTGTTTACCGTTTGATTTATTTCACCTAGAATTTAACATTGAAGTATATGGGAAAAGCATGTTTTATTACAATATTTTAAAAACAAATTATATTTTCATACTAATCTCTTGGTAGAAAGTTACATACACTTTCTTTTTATGAAAATATGAAATAAAATTAATCATTGACCACACACATTTTTAGAAAATTAGATTTTTCTAATTTTTACAAAGGGCAGACAACTCTTCCAAAAAGTCTTAAGCGCAAAAAGGTCAGCTTCTTATCATTTACCAGTCTTGTGAATTTCATCTGCTTCACTTTCACCATTATTTAACAATAAACTTTTAAGTTGATCTAAATCCTTCAAAATTGTTCATTATCCTTTCATTATACATGGAATACCTTAACTGAGCAGATTCATTTATGCAGTGATGAATATTTGTCCCACTCCCACATGTAAACAAATAGTTTTGCGCCTTACTATGTATGAAAGTACTCCAAAGGGAAATAACTTTGACATATCTCAAAACTGACGATTGATTAAGATTTGTTTTAGATGTTTGAGCTTATATGGTCGAATACCTGCTTGTTAAGCGTTTGTGTCACACTGACTTGCTGACCTTCCAAACATGTGGGGTTGGGTCAGTCACTCCATGGTTATTGAATGCTTCTAAAGAAAACAAAATAAAGTATGGTTTCCAAGCTGAGTTTTTCTACAGTAGGTTTTAGAAACTGTATTGTTTGCTTCTGTGAAATTTTTAGATTGATTATATCAATTTAAAATACCATTGAAGAAAAATTATTCTGTGTTATCATTTTATATGATAGTGAACGGATTAGTGAACAAGTGAACAAATGATAGTCACAAGGCCATATGGACTATATAGTGCTTGAAAAAAGTTAATTTTGAACCCTGAAAAAAAAAACCAATTAAAAACCCCTGCTAGACTTGAACCCATGACCTACTGAGCTACCCAGCTATAGGCAATAACAATTATGATGAAAAGAAATAATGAAATATGTATTATTTTCAGTCATGTTTCAGAAGGAAGTCATCCATTATGACAATTATTCCTCCTTCAAGCCCCCATCACACCAAACTCATTTCCAGAAGGACTTATCTCGAGAACCACTGAGTCAGAAAAGTTGAAATTTACTTGAAATCTTCCTGACATGGATAAGAGTCAAGTTTGTTCATATAATGACCCCCAGGTGTAGGGTTGGAATGCAATAGTGGGTCATATTTTTATATTAAGATATACAGCTAGAAAAGATTTTAGTATCTTTTTCTCAAGAACAACTTGACCCAGTTGCACAAAGGTTTTTTAATTAAATTGCCATTAACTCTTACATTTATATAGTGTTAACTAGACGTTAAATGTCAATTAAACTTAACTAACTTTTGTGCAACTGGGTTCAGGACCATTGTTAATATACATTATGGGGATATGCAAGGAAACATCTTTAAAAATCTTCATCTCTTCAACAATAGCATCTTCACAACTCAAGGGTTATTGATTCGTTACCTCGCACTAACCCTTGACATCAGTCGCTATATAAAAGTTGGGCTCATTAGACTATTCTGCAATCCACTATAAATAAAAGATCCAATGAAATCACTGCATCTCACGATTTCATACAACATGCGCAATTGTAATATTTACACCACTAATGAAGTTTATTGATAGTAGATCAAGTTTAGAAACCTTTTTGCATAAGAGAATATTGCTTAAACGATTGAAATAGCCATAACTGTAGGTATCAATACATGTGGTTTTATTTGAATCTCTCACTTCGCGTTGTTATAAATAGAACCACATTCTCATTGGTTCCCACTCGATCTTCATTGTGGAAACAATCAGAATGAGCCCAACTTTTTGATAGTCACTGATGTCAAGGGTTTAAGTGCGAAGTAACAAATCAATAATCCTTGACTTGTGAAGATGCAACAATAGAGCCATGATTAGTCATCTTCAGCTTGTTCAAATTCACGTTTGTTCAATTCAAAGACCCCAGGAGTGGAATGGGGCCACAATATATGAGAATATGCAGGAAATTAATTTAATTTTTTTTTGAAGATTAGCAGGGCCACACTAAATCATATCCAAATGCAAATGCTCCCAAGCTCGATGCCCAAGACTACTAGATTTCATTTCGGGCTAGTAAAATATGAGTACGCACTGGCCCGACGGGCTAGTAAAAAATACGACTTGTGTATGGTACAAATTGTCGTTAGAAATCATCAGAGATTGAAGTCTTTAAAACGCTTCAGTCATCGACTCTATCTTAATACTTCGACGAGCTTCTCGATGACATGATAACGGTGCCAAAGGATTTTGACCTACTTTTAAGAAAATCAAACCTAGGAATTATCCTTTGAACTGTGGTTTAGGACTTTCATATTTTGTTGATAGATTTCTCATGACACTTACTTCATGTCATGTTTTTTTTTAATTAAGTATGACATTGTACCATGGTTATGTTGTGACCCTATGGGGTTAGGTTGATATCACAATATGGGGTCAAAATTTTTAATGGGAATAAATATTGCATAAAATCTTTTAAAAATCACAGTAGCTCAGAAAAATAGCAGGGCCTAGGTGACTCATGGTTCTCTTGTTCATAGTATGTTTTGACAATTTGCAAAAAATATGTTTCATGGAAAATGCAATGGCATTAGCTCACATAAATCAATGAGTGATTTACAGTAATGCCACTGTAGTTATCCCCCCTCCTCATGATCACTTTTTTTGCCCCCCCCCCCCCCCCCCCAACTGATATTGCTATCTATATTAGGCCACTGTAGCAAAGGTTCTTTA
This sequence comes from Ostrea edulis, assembly GCF_947568905.1. Lineage (NCBI taxonomy): Eukaryota > Metazoa > Mollusca > Bivalvia > Ostreida > Ostreidae > Ostrea > Ostrea edulis. The sequence goes on along the minus strand of NC_079168.1, from coordinate 47,919,771 downwards.
TATAGCAAATATATATGTTATAATAGAGCTTTGTTTTTATGTTCTTTACATCAAAGGACTTAATTTCATGTCTGTAAAGCTGAACATTTATCATAGACTTGAATTCTTAATTTCCTTTTATAAAGTGAACAATTTCCCTATTGAGCCATCAAAATCATTAATTATAGATAGATAACTCTTGGTTTCCTAGTATTAGTTGCAAAAAACATGGCCATGATATATAAATTTTGTAGTAATGTTAATAAATTGATAAGCATTATGCTCTTGGTTCCATTGAAAGACAGATGTACTTGAGAGATTTTTATTTGTTGCCTGTCTGCCACTATGAGTCTTGCATGTCCAAAGAAATATTTTGATAGAACAACAATTTATGTTACATATTATTCTTATTCTTGTAGTTGTATTTAGGATGAATGATTTAGTTATCTCTTTTTTCACTTTTGATTTTAGTTCTTTAGTTTACATAAATCCTTGTAAACATGTATGCTAATTAAGTATTAGTGTGCTTTTGGCAGCAAGTTAATTTTTGTACCATACATATGATATTAAAAATGGTGTTGTGGTTATGTACTTGGGTTGGAGTGTTTTGGTAATCTGTGATATTTTGGTAGTTGAGATATAATAATATACTGATGTGTATGCCAGATTGCTAGTAGTATAAAACTTAAATGTGTCGGAATATGTTTTGGGAAATCCCAGAACCAGCCAGACCAGCTGGAAACACCCTACAATATATGAATCTCAGGGATCCAAGTTTGACCATACATGTGTATAATAATTATGTCTGTAATATGATTTGTTTTACTCAGAATTGCATGAAATCATATACTATGAGTACACCAATGGTTGAAAACTCAATGAAATTATAGGGCTGGCTATATATACTCAAAGGTGGCTAGCCTTGTTCAAAATCTGCTAGTAACAGTTGTGATTTTGAGTTTTGTGATGTGTATAGTTTACATGAAATGAATTCTCTGATATTTAAGCTTATTTGTGAAATTTGCTGTTGTACACTGACTGTTTAAAGTTAGCTGAATCGCCAGGCTCTCATATGAAATTTTGTCTCCACCTGAAATCGACGGCATCTTGGGTGGTTGGGCAAGCTGTAATTTCCAACTCTGATATAGCTGAAGAATTTTTGGATATATATGTCACAGCTGAGATGAATGCTGAATAGATGATTGGGTATTATGAAAGTATTCCTCTACATTTTCTATACCTCAGATGTTTGAACAAAACAGGAAAGAAAATTAAGCTACTTGCTTTCAAGGGCTATATATTTCTGATGTTATGATATATATTCCTATTAATTGTTATGTGTGAATGTCCATTATGATTAACATCATATACCAGGCTCTGAGATTGTATGAGTTCAATTAGCTTTTCCCCAGTTCTTTTTTGTTGTACATTATACCCCTCAGAAATTCTTCATACTACTCTTCAGAAGTCCAAATGGTGTGATAAAGCCAAAAATGAATATATATCCATATGCCAAATTACAAAAATGGATATAGCACTTATTATCTTTGTCTTTATGATAAGTACATTGAATGAAAGTTACCCATTATGTCTTATCTACTACAGTGTTTTTCACACCAATTTTAAAAGCTACCCTATTTCTATTGATTTGGGGAAAAATCGTCAGCATGTTTGGTTATGGGGAATTTTTCAGTGATGAATTCATCCATGAATAAAAAATCATATAAGTATTGATTTTTAATTATTAAGTATAGCTATTTTGCAACTCACATTCAAATTGTATGACATTAGCATGTATGGTATGAAATTGACATTATACAGGGTTCTAAAAATGCTTGATTAAATGACAAAACATTCTCATCAAGAGCTAATGACACAATAATAGCTAGGTTGTACTTAGAATATTCATTGCAAATTCATTTTATGAAGTTTGAAATGATAAAACTTTAATCATTTTGTACTTGGAAAATTTTGACACCATTTTGGGAATTGTTGACAATTTTTGTAAGGGGAAACTGTATAAATTTGGTAGTAATTCTTATGTATGAAAAACGTGGTAGTATCAAGCAGTACAATGAATATATGCTAACAGTGAAGTGATTTTCATCCCCTGCAGTATTGAAACATAGTCAAGCCTGTATAAAACAGACACTTTTGAGAACCAGTAAACGTGACCTATATAGAGAGGTGACAGGAGCTATTAAAAGAAGTTAACTTTCCCCAAAGAACTGTATTCCGGTTTCTGGTGACTCTATGTTTTGTTATACTACATACACATACACATATATACATGCATATTAATGCATAATTATAGAATACTGTATGTATATGCATATAAGTAAAATTAATGTTTGAGCATTCAAAGAAAGACAAAATCACATCAGAATTTGAACATTTTGATTTATTCAGTGGAAGACAAATCTACATAGATAATTGATAAACAGCTTGAGCTCAAGTGAACTATTTCTAATCACTTTTTGTCTGGTGTCAGTCCATCCATCTGTCCATAAATATTTAACATTTTCTACTTCTTCTCCAGAACCACAGAGGATTCAAGTTAGAATTAACTGTCACACTCTTTTTTTAAAGTGGAGATAATCAAGAATTAGTGAAAAATCTGTGGCATCATTTAAAAATCTTCTCAAGAACCACTGGGCCAATTTCAATCAAATTTGCACAAATCATCTTTGGGTGAAGGGGATTCAAATATGTTCAAATGAAGGATCATGCTCCCTTCAAAAGGGAGATAATTAAGAAAAGGTGAAAATTGGGTGGGGTCTTTTAAAAATCTTCTTAAGAAGTGACTAGGCCAGAAAAGTTGAAATTTATATGCATTCTTTCTGACATAGTGTAGATTCAAGTATGTTCAAATCATGGCCCTTGGGGTAGGGTGTCCCCCCCCCCCCCCCCCCCCCCCCCCCCCCCCCCCCCGACCACAATAGGGGATCAAAGTTTTCCATGGTGATATATAGGATAAATCCTTTTAAAAAATTCATGTCAAGAACAATAGGGCCATGATTAAACATTTTTAAATATGCAAGCATTCCCAGGTAGTGCAGATTCAAATTTGTTCAAATTGTGGTCCCCAGGAGTATGGTGAGGCCACAGCAGGGGATCAAAGTTTTACATGAGAAAGTACAGGAAAAATTCTTCTTTTCAATAACAATTAACAGGGCCATGAATACTCATATTAATATGCAAGCATCCCCAGGTAGTACAGATTGAAGTATATTCAAATCACGGCCATCGAGGTAGGATGCATGGGGCCACAATAGCTGGTTATAGTTTTATATAGGAATATATAAGGAAACATCTTTGAAAATTTCATACCATGATTTTTTACATTGTGATATTGTATCATGGTTTAATATTGTGACCATAAGGGGCTTAGGTTAGGGCCACACTATGGGGTCAAAATTTCTCATGGGAATAAAGATTGCTAGAATGAATTTTAAATAACAAAAACTGAACAACAGCAGGGCCAAGATGACTCATGTGAGCGATGTGGCCTATAGGCCTCTTGCTTTTTGTTTCAATGGTCATAGATCTTTGGAGTCATTGTTGGATATTTCGTCAATGTTCGGTAGATTTGCAAAACTCTCCTCTTGACCATTGTTCAAGGCATACATTATCATTTTCTGTAAACTGTCACAAAACTCAACCTTTCATAAAATACTTGGTTGTTTATTTGTGTATCCAATCATTGAAATAGATGTGATTAAACCACTTAGTTCCACTTGATCTCCCCATTATACATATGCTAAATATAAACCTCAGATGCGAGTCATGTGACAAGTCAAAATGGCCACAAAAGGCAGGGTAAAATGGCGGTTAGGTATGATATTTGGTGACTTAACCATGTTACACAGATGGCCTTTACATAAATTTACGCTGTATAGGAGATTTCATTGGAAGGAAATAAAATTACCACATGGGACAGGTGACCACTGAATAAAGTGACTGTTATGGCAAGTTTGACTGTAATATGAATTTCTTGGATATAATGAATTATATTTATAACGAATTGAAATTTTTCATACCATTAGCACTTTGCTATAAGTGAGTAATTATCACACACACACCCCCACCCCCACCCCCAAAGTTTGGGGTGTATGTGTGTGTATATGAATCACCATGTTACTCAATCTGTCTGTGTGACACACCTGTCTGACAATTTTAGTCAGGTCACAACTTGTAATGGATAGATGTTAGAAGTTTTTACTTGGCTCAAGGATGGCTTATTGCTAGATGGTACTAGTATGTTATAACCCTGTCCCAAGGTCAAGTTGAAAGTTCAAGTGAGATTTTCTGATCGCCTGTTGTCTGTCAGCTGTCTGTCTGTGTCAGTCAGTCTGTAAACTTTTTCCATTTCGACTTCTCCAGAACCACTGGGCCAATTTCAACCAAACTTGGCACAAAGCATGCTTGGGTGAAGGCCATGCCCCCTTTAAAGGGGAGATAATCACAAAAATGCAAAAATAGGATGGGGTTATTTAAAAATCTTCTTGAGAACCACTGGGCCAGAAGAGCAGAAATTTGCTTCCTGACATAGTGCAGATTCAAATTTGATAAAACCATGACCCCTGGAGGTATATTTGGGCCACAATAGGGGATATAAGTTATACATGTGAATATATCTAGGTAAAATCTTTGAAAATCTTTTTCCCAAGAACAAAGCTTCCTGACATAGTGCAGATTCATGTTTGTAAAAATCATGGCTCCCGGGGGTAGAATGGCACTACAATAGGGGATTAAAGTTTTACATGTAGAAATATAGATGGACAATCTTTAAAATTCTTCTTCTTAATTAAGGACCACTGGACCAGAAAAGTTTATATTGACATGAAAGCTTCCTGACATTGTTCAGATTCAAGGTTGTTAAAACCATGACCCCTGGGATTAAAGTTTTACATATGAATATGTAGGGAAGAATCTTTAAATATGGGCCAAGGTGACTTGGGTGAGTGATGTAGCCCATGGGCCTCTTGTTGATTGACAACAAGTAGAAGCTCATACTTAACACAAAACTTGTTGAATATTGTCAGATTGTCTGTCATGACTATTTGGCTCCATATAAGGTCAGTTAAAATCATAGTCTGCCTTGTAACTAATTAATGCAGGGATTGTATAAGTTTTTTATGATTGTGGCAAATGAATTTGCTGTACTTTGAATATGCCCTATTTTAGATGAACCTCACAGGGGTATTATAGTCCTGATAGGACAGGTTGTAGTTTTTCATCCTAGTAAACATTTCCTTTGTTGCGTAATGAAACAGAATACAATAAGACCATTGCATAAGTTCTGTTATGACTGTGGTCCACCATGTAGAAAATCTCCAGACAAATCATGCATATCATAAAAGTTTTACTATATATTTCTTTCCAAATCTCAGGAAACATTTTTTTTACATTCAGAGTATAGTGTGTAAATACAGCAAATAATGAAAACTGGTAAGGAACCTGTAAGAGGCAGTTGTGTTCCTTGTGTATTTATTTCTGATGCAATCAGATCTGAATATTACATCCATGATCTGCTAGTTATCATCTGCATGATTATTCAAGAATAACAACTGGCATTTTTATGCAAAATCATGAAATAGGCGATGTTCCTTTTAAGTGCCCTTGAAAAGGTGTCACCATGGAAACACACAAATTTTTAAAAACATATGAAGTCAAAGAACAAAGAACCTTGTAATAATATTAACTGGTTGTTATTCAAATGTTGAGTGTTATGATGATGGGATTCAACATTTTATGAAGTGGAAACCTGAAAGAAAATGGAATTTGTTTCACAAATGCATCCTTTTTTGCCTTTGGCACTTAATCTGGAAGTAACCAGATTAGCATTGTTGCACTTGGCTCCATCAAAACATAGACACATACACCCTGATCTCTTCTGTCAGTATACTTGTATTTATTTATCCATTATACAATGTTTATTTACAGGAGCATTAATGCATCCTCTCACAATGAATGATGATTCATAGGTGATATGTGCTGCATTTAAACATGTGTATAGGTCTGATTGCATATCACATGAGCAACATCAAAGTTTTGAAGTTGTAGGGGTTGTGAGATATGCAGCACAGAAAAAGTTGACAAGATATTGTGAAAGTGGTTGCCAATGCAAGCAAAATGGTGCTGATTACAATGCTAGATAAAGGTTAATAGATTTATAACACAATTAGCATGTTGTTTCATTAAGAAATATTTTTCTTCCTGAGAGAAAAAAAAAAATCTTGCATTTCATCAGGTTGGGAGGAAACGTAAATTCTGCTATAATAGTGGTGTATCACTAGTATAGTCAGATTCCGCTATATTTTCAGTCTTAGATTAGCCTAGATTTCATCAAATTACCCACTTAAAGGGCAAGTCATTGTGGGTATAAAAAAGAACGATAATTGGCATGCTTAAATTTTATGTATTTTATTAAATTTTCTACCGTTGTGTTTAATAATGCGAACACGCTTTTTAAAACGGAAGTTACATTTTCAACATAGCAACTGGTGATTATGATATAGTATTCAAGCATTCCAATCTCACTTTCTCTCACACATGTGAAATAATTGTTGCTTGTACTCACATTGGAAGAGGTTCGTCAAATTTACCGAGGAAAAGGTTATTTCTGCCTGCATGGTTACAGGTATGGGGGCCCATTGTGATGAAATCGAGGCTATCTAGGGCTGAAAATATGGCGAAATCTCACTATAATACCACTATTATAGCGGAATTTACGTTTCCCCCCAACCTGTTCATTGGCAATTTATGCATACCAAGATGATTTGCATATCATAAAGAGTCAGGAAAATAAACTGGAGAGGGATATTAACCTGCATGTAAAACTTGTCATATATACATGGCTGTCTAAGCTAGAGTCAGTGAGACATGCAGTAACATGTCATTTACTGATTGAGAAGTGGAGACTATATGAAAAACAATTTATGATAATAATATGGCTATTCATTGTTTATGAGAACCCTTTAAATGAAATTAGAAATTGGGCATTTTATAAGTTACCATATATTGCAGGAATTTTTATATCTCTTTTGTCCCCCACCACAATGCGGAAGGGGACATACATTATATCGGTGTCTGTGCGTGTGTCCGTCCCACTTGAATTTGTGGACGCAACTCCTCTGAAACTGCTCAATGGATTTTGTTCAAATTTTGAAGGATTGTTAGTCACCATACCTAGTTGATCATATTGTGCTGCCATTTTGATTCAACAAATTTTACAGGAGTTATGGGTCTAGCTCAATGGATTTTGTTCAAATTTTGTAAGATTGTTAGTCACCATTAGTAGTATCATATTGCTCCGCCATTTTAATTTGACAAATTTTACAGGAGTTATGGGACTTTGTTGATTTTGTACATGGTACACTTTAGGAAGTGGATGCAACTCCTCAGAGACCACTCAACGGATTTTGTTAGAATTTTGTAGGATTGTTAGTCACCATAAGTAGTTGATCATATTGCGCTGCCATTGTATATTTTGACAATTTTTACAGAAGTTATGGGACTTTGTTGAATTTGTACATGCCACACTATAGGAACACTTTGTGGGCAAACTCCTCAGAAATCACTGTACGATTTTGTTCAAATTTTGCAGGATTGTTAGTCACAATATGTAGTTAGTCATATTCCACTGCAATTTTGATTCTACAAATGTTACAGGAATTTCGGGACTTTTGTGCTTCAACTTTTTTTTCAACAGTGAGTGACATATGGCTATGCACAGCAATCTTGTTTAAACTTAATCTCGTGTGAAAGTAAAAATGCTGTTATGAACTTAACAAAATATACTGACTTGCAAGAGAAACACAACCTACAATTCTTGGTAATGTTTCATTATTTAGTAGCCATTGATGCTCAAATTCTGCAATGTATAGAGTTTGTTACATGTTTATTTGTGCTAATAGGGATGTTCTGCCATACTTCCAGAAGTGCCTTATGCAAAGTGGGTTAAGAGTCACTGGTGGATTTTGATGCATATGAATGCATTGATCTAACATGACCCACACATGCTTTATTGGTGAGAGATCTGGACTGTATGGGGGCAAAGGTAATGTGTCAACATCATGCCACATTGATACTGGACATTGTCTTGTTGAAAAATTAAGTTGGCTTGACCACAGGTTACAAAACAGTGTCAACGATCTTTGAGCTGTCAAAATTTGCCTTTAATAGTGACCAACTAAAGCAGGTTTTACATCCACTACTTACCCTGCCCAATATCGTAATGTTACCACCACCAAACCTTTAACATTCTGTGATACAGTTGTTGGTGTAGCGGTCACCACAACTTAAATAAACGTGCTGATGCTCATCTTAATGGTAAAGCATAATTCTTGAAGAGAACATATCTTTATGTAGGATCGAAACACACTTGGACAGTGTTGTCACAACCATTGGAGTCTGATGTCACATCAATAATGATTAAGGAGCATTTCTCACTTCAACAAAATGTGGCTTGATGCCTAGCTAGTACAGTATTTTGACTTATGTGTCCCTGGTGTCTCATTTGTTTTTTGTGCAGTTCTAAATCAGTTGCACAAATGCTGCAACCTTATGAAACGATCCTGGTGAGGTGTTGTAACCTTCATTCAGCCAGTTCACGGGTGTTGAGCAGTTGTACAGTCAGTCTAAGGTATTTGTAGAGATGATATGGACATTCAGAGCTATTGCCAGTGTTTTAATTGTCTGTTTCTAGCTAACTGTAACTGCTCTGCCCTGTTGCGTGCATTGTTTGGTAGCCTAGGCATCCTTTACGCAATATGAGAAACAAATTTCAATATTGAACTTAGGTTCTTACCAGATACCTGAAGGATATAACATATAGGTCTGAGATGCATGAAATGCCATCATGTGTATCTGTTCACATGTTAATTGGGTTATATATTGATGTCTCACAGACACAAGAAGGGATAGTGTGATTGAGTTCAATCTACCATGAATTGCTTAGAAATGTCTATGATATCAAGCAATCAAAATTGCTAACAATAAATTGGGCCCAGTTGTGTTTCTTTTGCATGTCAGCATATTTCTATATTAATTTGCTTTATCAATCTAAGCGAAGAATTCTTTAATCAAGTTAATTTGAATTGCAGTAATAAACCATGAAACAAAATAAGAATAGGTGCTTATTATCTCCTATATATAGTAACAGGCCCATTCATGTGTGTTTGTATAAAGGCTGCAATTTTTGCTCTATTGATATTATACTTCATATGTAGCTAACTTTGTTATTAAGAGAGGAAGAACCCTATTGATTTTGGGGTCCAAAGGTCAAGGTCACTATTATGTATAGGACTTCATAGAAAAACTTGTAGAATTTATGCAGGTCACATTTTTTTGCTGACCCTTGATATCGTACTTTACATGTAGCTTTGTTATCAAGAGAGGAAGAACCCTACTGATTTTGGGTTCAAAAGGTTAAGGTCACCATTTGACTTCATAGAAGAATTTGAAGACACTCATTGCGAGGGGATATGTCCTGCTTTTCAGAGCTCTATATTATTTGTTTACTGAAAGTGTGTAAATGTTTTGCAGAACAATTTCCAAAGATAGAAATTTGATTGATTGATTGTATATTGTTTAACATCCCTCTTGAGAGTTTATCACTCATTTGAAGACGTCACCATTGCCGGTGAAGGGCTGCAAAATTTAGACCTATGCTCGGCGTTTACAGCCTTTGAGCAAGGAGGGACCTTTATCATGCCACACCTGCTGTGACATGGGGCCTTGGTTTTTGCGGTCTCATCCAAAGGACCACCCCATTTAGTCACCTCTTATGACAAGCAAGGGGGTACTAAGGACCTATTCTAACCTGGATCCCCATGGGATCAGATATTAAAACTGTGGACCTGGACAAATTGATTGATTGGTTCTTGCTTAATGTCTCGCTCGAGAATTTTTCACTCATATGGAAACGTCACCAAGACCGGTGAAGGGCTTCAAATTTAGGCCTATGCAGTGAGGGTTCTTTAGCGTGCCACACCTACTGTGACACGGGTCATCCGTTTTTAAGGTCATCTCCGAGGACCCGTGACATTCACACCTTATGCCGAGCGTTTGACGATGGAACTGTCACTACCTGTTTTAGCGACTTAGGTTTGTCGCGGCCGGGATTCAAACCCCGGCCTTCCACATGCGGGGCAAACGCTCTAACCTCTCAGCCACCGCGGCGGTTACCTGGACAAAGCAGGCATTTAATTGTTAATGAGTCATTAACGACCAAGTACATGCATTGTCTGATATTTCAAGATCTTCAAACAAAATGAAGGTTTCATTGATTGTTTTACTTACGGTATCATAAGAAAACTTCATCTGGTTACAGAAAACAGAAAAAAAATCATTGACAAAAACATGACTGAAATTCTCATTTTTCAGTTTTGTCATGATAAAGAACATGGTCAAATAAATCAAGACAAGATCATTATCCACTTTTGTTTTTATTCTCGGAGGAAGAAGACAACCATGAGAATTATTGACTAGTTAAGATGTTTCATCTGAGCCATACTGTGTGACAGTTCATATAATTAAGAATAGTTGTGTATAAGATAAAATTACATGTAGTCATCATACGTTGTTTTACATGTATATGACAGTGGACATAGAGATGGCTTTTGGCTGTCTGTCCATCCATTGTCCGGGAGTTGAACTTCATTGTATAGGTACTTGATGCAGGTGACACATGTTCATCTAATTATACTGCTAGTTGAACATTGATTTTATTTACCTGTTAATATATTTTTTTTTTTGGCATGAATTATGTGTATTGATAATGAATAATATATCATTTATATTTAAATGTATGGTGCATTTTACACATGTATACAATATAGATGTTGTAAGCTAATTTCTAATGATTTATTGCCTGGTGACTAGAACATTCAGAAGCATTGTGATACATCATAGTAAAGAACGTAATGTACTTTCAAGTACATAAATAAATTGGACATTACTTAGAATATGTTTGAAGGTTTATTTGTTTGAAGGTTTATGCAGGTGTAAATGTGTTAAATGTATCATAGAGGACCCCAATAATCATCTTACACATGCATGTACAGTGTAGTGATTTATTTGATATGTCAAAGACATGGTTACTTAGTTGTCATTTGTGTACTCAGAATTTGTCTTTGAGCATATTTATTAATTTCTAGTGTAGCTTTATATATTAGTACACATGTTATGATGAATCCTTATTAATGTTTATTATTGTTTTGCAGGACATGGACTTCTTGGATATATCCTACATCAGAGACACGCGAACAGGAAGACATGCCAAGGTTCCTAAGGTACCAGCATACACCATGTATCTGTTATAAAGAGAGGGTAGTAGGGTCAAGTACAGCTCAGGACTTGGAAAAGTGCATGCAATCCTAAAAGGAAAGATTATCCATGGTGCATGTACTTGTAACAGTTCTGAAATGTCTGTGTAGTGCCTTTAGAACATGAAATGCATTTTCAGTATTATAGTATATATACTTCACTTATCAGTAAGAATTTTAAGTTTAAAACAAAGAACTACTGGTATATTTGACTAAATTTAAACCCTATTGTCAAGTTCATTTTTCCAAGTTAAAAAATATTTATTATGATATATAGAAGCCTATCTCTTCGTATTATGAGAGGTTAGCAAACAGATGTGTACTTCTTTGTGTAGTTGGGGATTTTCGTAGTCCTGTACATGTATGCGATTATATTTCAAAATAAAATGTATTCCAACAACAGAATAGTACATGTATCTTGGTAAACTTAAAGATTCAATCCTTAAAGTGACATCCTTTCTATGCCCTGGTATTTCAATCTAGAGTTGCAAGGTAGAAGCATAGCCATGGATGATTTCCTGGTGGATCTGACTGTTGCATAATAAAATGGATTTTAAATTCTGAAAAAAAAACTTGCATAAAAAAATCAAAGGTTTCATCTTAAAATTAGTATGTAAAAAAAAATAATCTAAAATTAATTTATTTTTCATATGGATTAGCACATTATAATTCCTCTTTAGCTCGCTGGAATGACTGTCCGGAGAGCTATTGTAATGACCCCAGTGTCAGCGCCACACTTTAAGGAAGCAACTTTAACTTGGGCTATATCTTTTGAAGCAACAAAGGGGATATGATTTTTATATTTCACATATAGATGGCTTATGAAGAGACCTTTCTCTTGGTACCAAGACTTTTGACCCAGTGACCTTGACTTTCGACTTTGACCAACTTTTCAAAAACTTTAATTGGGCTATATCTTTTGAACCAATGGCTTTGATCTTTCACATATAAATGCCTCATGAAAAGATGTTTCTTTTGGTACAGAGACTTTTGACCTTAAGTGACCTTTACTATAGATTTGACCTGCATTTTGAAAACTTTACCAGTGTTGTATCACTTGAACCGAGGGGATAGGGTTTTGATATTTCACATACAGATGGCTCATGGAGAGACTTTTCTTTTAGTACCAAGACTTTTGACCTAGTGACATTGACCTTTTACCTACTTTAACTTTTACCTGGGCTATATCTTTTGAACCAAATGGGATAGGAATTGATATTTCACATAAAAATGCCTAATGAAGAGACCTTGTTACCAAGATTTTTAACCTAGTGACCTTTTCAATGGACTTTGACTTACTTTTCAAAAAATGTTACCTGGGCTTTGTCTTTTGAACCATTAGGGATATGGCTTTAATATTTTACATATAGATGCCTCACGAAGAGACCTTTGTTTTGGTACCAAGACATTTTACCCTGAACTTTGACCTACTTTTCAAAAACTTTAACCTACACCCACCGTTCCATACAATTTGTTCACAAAGTGGACAATGTTTCATGTAAAGCATTTCATGCAAATTGTTTATCATTTTGTGGAAACCGTTCAGTGTTCCATATGTGAGAATCGTTCTGTGTAAGTGGTGCAGTAGCACGCTTCAGGGTCTGTACACATGTTGTACCAAATTAATTGAAAGAAAATCACTATTTTATCAAGTTGTTATTGAGGAATATGTAACAAAAACCAAGGAGTGATAAAAATCAATTTATTTTTTATGCCTGTAAGCATGTTGCCTTTGTTCATGAATTATTATACCCATCAACTTCAAGAAATGAGCTACCACTGATTCAATAGTTGGGGAATACAAGTGATAAATAGATAACAAATAATAAAGAATGACAGAATGGATTTATTTCTTCTTGTTGAATGTACTCACCGACCTTTCAATTTACTGCCTTAATTTTATATAGGTATTAGTTAAGGTATCAATAGGCAGACCACAAGTTTAGACAAATAGGACATGCAGACAATGCAATAAACATGCATGAAGTTCTACATTTGTTTTTCAAAGTATTTTTAAGATAGTTTATTAAATATATGTTGATTTACTTATGATGATGTAAGTAAACATCTGACGATATTTACAGAAGTAGAATGAGAGCTCATCATCAGAAACCCACAGTCTGTCTTGCAGCCATCTTGTTGCCACTTACTCACACAGGGCAGCAAGATGGATGCGAGACAGACTGGGGGTTTCCAACGATAAATGAGAGCTATTATGACAGAGAGGTCACCTGGTGACCTGAACTTAGACCCGAAATAGGGCTGATCCTAAAAGTTCTTATATTGGATTGTGCACACGTTCGAGGGTAAAATTCCTGGGAAAAAATGTGCACAATACTTGATTCTTTACTGTAGATGGTGTGAATTTGATTTCACATTTAATGAAATATGTTTGTTAAATTAAGATAGTTTATGTACATATGCATTACAATTAAACTTTGGTAGTGGTTGTTTGTACTCTAGACATATCATATTGTATCTTTTTCAATTGTTATATATATCATTTTTATGCTTTATTTGTAAATTTATGGTCTTGCATGTATTCAACGTTTCAAAATATCAATCACATGAGTGAATTTATTGTAATTCAATGGGTTTATAACATTTATAACGATTGGAACAATTTATATTAAAGGAGCTCTTGAATTTCCAAATTTCAAAAATTAAGGAAAAAGTGTTTTATTGATTTATTGAAAACATTATATAATTTATTCCTGATTTAGCCAATTTCAAATCAAACTACTTATCAGTTTAATGGAAAACCCTCAAATATTTTGGAAGATAGTATTAAAAATAGCATAATCAGATCTATTTCAACACTGTGGGTCCATATTTTTTATTTGTTATATGTTGAAGCAGCTGACTTTTCGATCCATTATAAAAGTTCAAGATCTCATTTCTAAACACTTCAAAAATACTGAATATTTCAATTGTTTTTATCCAATAACTTTGGTGTTTTTGTTTCATATTTTATTTAATCTTGCATGAAAATTGAATGGTGAACTTTCTGTAATTGATGACATTCCTATTAGTTTCATTTTTGCATGAAAGCATGTAAAATATAAGACAGAGGGGAGGGAAATTAGGCCCCATGACCAAAGACTGAAAATATACTTAGTCAAATTTTCAAATTGACCTTACTTGTGAAATATTGATATTTGTAAGTCAGTGAAATTCATTTTGAGATAATATTTGAAATTTGATTCAAAATGATAATTTAAAATTTCCATGTGATTTTGAACAAGGAAAGGATATATATACGTATTCTTATTTTGTACTTAGGTCTATTCTCAGTTTATGGTCATGGAGCCAGGTCTGAGCTTAAGTGTTTGTGAATGAGTTTCCATTATGAAGTATTTGTTGTTTCAGGGTAGTAGTCGTAGGCCATCCGCACCTGTAAGTCTCCGTAGGTTTGATCTGCTCTCTCATATAGCGTGGACACAATTCACTGAAAAAAAAGCCATCGTTCACAGTCTTATATACATTGCACCCATGATTTCACCAACTATTAATCCTTTTGTTCCCTTTGATCACTACATGCAGGTTTATCCTATCAAAGGATATAATTTTTCTATTGCAAAATAATTTCTAATGTTGATGCAAATCATTAGGAATGTACACCTTTCATATTTCTTTTATTAACACATTTAAGGTTTTAATTTTATTAATTTTAATAATTTACTATATATTTGTTTACTGGCTATGAGGGAAAAAAACACCACTTATTGTGTCCAAGACAGCAACTATTTCCTAGGTTGCAACTGAAGAGAAGAATTGCTGTTTTGAGGTACAGTAGGTGTGCTATTTTTCAATTAGCTAATGATAATTAAACTACAAGAATGACAAATAGAAATATTTTCTGTAACTTCCTAAGAGCTGTGGGTGCATTTTGTCATTGTCAAACAGCAGGGGATGATATGGTCACTGCATGGTAAATAGTTTCAAAGACAATGTGGGCAACAGTCGTTGAAGTTATGTACTAGTAGATGTATTTTGGAGATAACATTTGATTTAATAAAGAATCTTTTATTAATATGAAAAATAATCTTGAAAGGTATTGTACATTTTTAAGTCATATTCCTAAGTTTGGTGTAATAGGTGTAAAAAAAAATTTACCTTTAAAATAAGAATATCACTATTTGGCTTTGGTGTGATTTAAAATTGAATTCTGTACCCAATAATTTTGAAAAAGTGAACGATGACTTTGCATTTTAATATTTCCTAGGATGCTTTTAAACAAACTTTGTATAATAATCTGAACTTTTTTTTTCCATAAAAGTTTCTTTTTTTTTGTATTAATTATATATATTTTTATATAAATATTTTAATGAATGTATTCTAATAATGTTATAAGTAGCAAAACACAAGTAGAATGTTTTTGTGACTCTTAGAGCCATATACAGTATATTTATATATATATATTCCAACACTTTCTTCTTTTTTTTTTTTTACTGTATACATAAAATTCATAGAAAACCATGCTTTTAAAAATATTGTGATTTTGTTTTTCATTACTATTCTTTTATCCCCCCCCCCCAGCACAAATAAATATAAATGCACTAAACTGATAAATTTTACTAAGGTATTATTTTCTTACAAGTACGTGGAAACTGAAGTTAAAAAAAAATTGTGTAGACATATTTTCTATTTAATCATGTAGTGAAAGCATTATTAGAAATTCTACTCTTTGTCAATTCACTGTCAATTATATATAAGTAACTAAAAGAACAGTTTTGAAAAACAAAATCATCATGGAATCAAAATTTCAAGAAATTCTGCAATAATGTGTAATGAATTGGATTAAATGCTTTAAGAAATGTTGGGTTTTTTTTTAAAATTTGAAGTATATAGTAAATAATCAATGTGTCCAAATATATATATTGGATCATACTGTACATGTAAGTGTGTTTATTTATTTGTGTGTTTGTTTTTGCATTTATGAAATATGTATTTCCAGATGTTGTCAACAAGCAAAAATATAACTGCTTTTTCATGTTTGTCTATTTGAGAACCAGGAACAAACTTTGCCTTTGTGTTTCTGCTATTGCTTTAACAAATTTTCTGTTTCCTATTTTATATATGTGAACAAAAATTAATTATCAAGGTAAAATTCTATCATTCATACAAGACCATTTGGTAAAATTCATTGGAATTGCATGATAAAAGTTGACAGGTCTTGAATTTTCATTTCAGGGTTCATATAAGTATGTAAGTGTTGGTGTTTAATATTGAAGATTTACACCCTTTCACTGCACAGCTAAAAGGGATGGTGAGGAAAAATTAAGTAACAGACCATATTATTTAGCAATTATTGTAGCATATTTTATTGAGACTTTGAAGGTTTCTTTTGGAAAGTGTCAAGTTTAATTTCTGTGTACCAGTAGCTGGGGTCTTCTTGTACATGTCAACTTGACTTTTATTCACAACATAAGTTACAGAGCTTCAGTTAACATTTGAAGTAACTTGGTTGTCAGTTTTCAATTTGTAATGGATATTGTCACTGTCAAACCAGGAAACTAGTGGGTATATCACAAGTCTGATTGATAAGCCAAATGAATGGATCACTGGAAAAATGAATTTGATACATTTGAAGTTGTTTTTAGATTGAGCTTTTTAATTCATTCGTAAATGATGATATCAAAATTTGGAAAATGATCAAGATTGTTCAAAATTCTCATGCCCATTCATTCTTGTACGATTTTACCAGTGAACATTGGATTTTGGTGGATATTTTGGTGCAAGGAAATATCATTTTGCGTATTTTATGAATTTTATTGTTACAATAATTCAGAGCTTACTAAGATCACTACACTTGACTGTTTCTTTTGTTATGCCCCTTTATGAAGGAGGGGTAATATTTGCTTTGCACTTGTCCGTCGGTTGGTTTGTTGGTCACTCTCCCACATTTTGTGTAATGGATAACCAGAAAATGCTTTACCTCACAGAATGCATGCTTGGTAGGCTAATACACATCAAATGTACAATGATCCTTACTGCTCGGCATATCAATATCCTAGGTCAAGGTCACTACCTGGCCAGACAAGTTTTATGTATGTAATGGTCTTGTGCAACAGATAGCTGGAGAATGCTTTATCTCTAAAGTGGCCTCCATACTTGTTAGGCTGATACACATTGATATGCACATGATACCATTAATTTTGCTTGTCAGGTCATTTTTCCAAGTTCAAGGTCACTACTGGGTCAGACAGTTTTTATCTTGTGCACTTACTTGATAACAAGAATGCTTTACTTAACAGATTTTATACTTGATACACATCAATGTGTGTATGATCCCTATGTGTCGATCAGCAGTTTTGTATGTCCAAGGTCAAGGTCATCAACATGCGAGACAGGTTAAATGTATGGTATGGATCTTGTGCAATGGATTACCAGAGAACACTTTACCTCTTAGACTGTGCATACTTGGTAGGCTGAATCACATCAATGTGCATTTCATCTCTACAGGTCCTGAAAGGTCAGTATGGTCAAGGTCACTTCCAGGTCAGATAGCTCTTATGTCTATAATGAATCTTATGCAACAGATAAATGGGGAACACTATACCTATCTGAATTGCTTTGCACATATCGGTTATTTGGTTGGTATTTTTGTTGGTTAGTCTTTCACTTCTTGTGTAATGGGTAACTGAAGAATGCTTCACCTTTTAGACTTCATACTTGGTAGGCTAATATACATCAATATGCACATGATCCCTATTGCTGGACAGGTCAGTATCACCAAGGTCAAGGTTACTACCAGGTTAGACAGGTTTTATGAGTCTTGACCTTGTGGAACACAAAACTGGAGAATGTTTCATACTTGATATGTTGCCCACAGTTTTAATTTTTAGTGTGCAGTATGTTATATTGGGGAAGGGGGCGTATTTGTTTTACAAACATCTTTTGTTGAAGTTCACAAATAACAAAACTATTATTGTTATGTACATGTATAATCAAATTATAAAACATCTACTGTTTGCATTATTGGAACAAATCTCCAATTTAAAAGTTAAGATGTAACAATTAACAAGGGGTTGAATATAGCAGATGTTTGGGATAAACGTTGGTTCTCAGTGATGTTATTGATACTTAAGAGTATTATATTCAAGAATTATTTAGATGGGATACATGTCAGTTAAATGTCCTTATTCCAGCTTATGAGAATCACTGATGTCCCCCAATTAAAATGTTGTACACAGTAAAGTATTCTTGTCTTTTAAAATTAACATGTTCCTTTAATTGACAAAAAATATTTGTTTTTCAACCTACATTCCTATGTTAAAGAAAATGTTATATTTATATTTATCAGTTTTTTAATCTGATAACAGTGAACAAAAGCAGATATGATCATTCACTGTGTAAAAATTTACAACCATCTCACCTGCCTGCAGCTAGAAAACCATGAATAAAGAAAGTGAGATCTGAGGCTTTAAACTTAGATTGTTAATGGGTGGACCTTTCATTTCATGATTTGTGTCGACTGTCTATTTGAAGCGTGGGATTGCATGCTGGTGTGCACAGTATTCCTTTAATATACTGCTGGTAATCCCATGGAGTTAAGTTCTCCAATGTTGGACAGAAGGAAAAGATTCATTACCGTGGAAACTGACACGTGCCAGAAAAAAGCCAATGTATATGACTTTTGATCCCCAAGACACATAAATAGACAACCCCAGACTGTTTCCTTGTTAGGGAGATTGAATGTTGCAGAAGTCATCAGAGACCATAATGACTAATGATTCTCTTGGCATAATAGGGAAAATGAAGCATTTTATAAAGATCGAGTGCACGCATGAACTTTCTTTAGGATCATTTAGCAGAAGGAAATGCGCATAGTACTTTACCCATGGCCCCAATTGGTAGTTGGGGAAATTTATTGGAAATTTCCTGAAATACCATTTATATACACCTCTCTGTCTCCATTTCCAATCACATGAATATTCCTGGAACAGCATGCAATACTGCACTTCCAAGCCTTACACAGGTTTCAAATTTTAGCTTCTTATTCAGTTCATGAATACAGAGTGGTACACTTGAATTTTGAACAGTTAAACAATATTGATACAAGAAATAACATTTATATCGTAAACTTGCATTTATTCAATTGATATGTTTTGCAACAGCAAATTTTAGGAATATTTTTCCCAAATGACTATTATGCATATTGTTTGCTGAGTTTTGATTGTGTCGGTAGACTTGATAAACAACAAATATATTTAACTACTGTTGATTGTACTTCTGAAAAAAAAAATATCAATTTAGCAATTTTTAGCTCACCTTAACTATGAGCTAAAGGGAGTTTTTTTTGATCATCTGTTGTCCAGTGTCCGTTTGTCTGTCTGTTGTGCCGTCTGTAAATTGTACTCATTTTTTACTTCTTTCTCAGAACCACATGACCAATTTCAACCAAACACTTAATTGCCATAAAGCATCCTTTGGTAAAAGGGATTCAAATCTTTTCAAAGGGGAGATGATTAAGAAATAGTAAAAATATGGTGGCATCTTTTTTAAAGAATGTCTTTTCAAGAACTGGACCAGAAAAGATAAAATTTATGTGAAAACTTTCTTAATGAGTGGAGATTCAAAATTGTTTAAATCATGGGACCGTGAGGGTAGGGTTGGGCCACAATAGAGGATCAAAGTTTTACATGGGAATTTATAGGGAAAATCTCTTAAAAGATTTATTTTTGAAAAACAACAGGGCTTTGATTAGTCATATTGATATGCAAGCATCCTCTTTTTTGTATAAAAATATTTTGAGACCGACAAGGATATGATTTGTCATTAATATGAAGGCATCCTCAGGTAATATAGATTCAATTTTCTTCAAATCATTGCCTGTGTAGGGGGGGGGGGGTGTAGATGGGGCCTCAGCAGGAAATCAGTGTAGCACTCCAAAGTGTGATGGTCACTCCAAAGTGTGATGGTCTGCGCAAAAGTGCAATGGTTTGTGTTTGTTAACATTACAGACACCAAAGTACGATGTTCACGCCAAAGTGCGATGGTCTCCTATATAGACCAGCTACGCTAAATTACGATGGTCTAGCATGTCAAAGTGTGATGGCCCGCCATTTGTAGGCACACCACCCTAAAGTGCAATGGTCTGACACTCCAAAGTCCGATGATGTGGGGTTCAGTAGCGTTTATGATGTTAAGTTATTATGCAGTCATTTGTAACATCTTTCAAAATCAAACCAAAGAAAAGCAATGTCAGTTCGCTCCAACGAAGGTTCTTTTTGCTGGCACCATCGTCTTCCGTATATTGGAGGAAGGCATGGGTGATTAAGATTGATCTGCACAAAAGCAAGGGGCAAGGGATTGTGAGAATAGCAAAGTATACATTAGTTTTTAAAATATCTACTACATCCAAACATGCTTTAATTCATGATCATTTATTACTTTAGCTGTGACGTATATGTAATGAATTCCTGCATGGGAGTAAGCTATAATGCGAAACATTCTATATGGTTTTGTGTTTGAAAATTTTGTTTTAATAACATGACAACTAAATGGTAATGAAATAAATATTTTATTATCAAATTTTGCATGGATATTTTGATGAAAACCACATGGTTAGTACAGTCTGTACCAAAACACTGTGTCCATTCAGTTTTGCAAACCAATCGACTACAGCGTGTCACTCCATCACACTTTGATGCATTAATGTCTACCATCAGACTTTGGCATGTCCCACCATTGCACTTTGGTGCATTCGTCTCACACCATTGCATTTTGGCGTGTCACACCATCAGGGTTTATATATATATATATATATATATATATATATATATATATATATTAGTATATTAGTATGCAAGAATACCAATGTAGCACAGATTCATATTTGATCATTGTTGGCTTAAATAAGGAATCAAAGTTTTACATAAGAATATATACGAAATTTGAGGAAAAAATTTTGAAGAGTAGCAGGGACACTAAATCATATCAATATGCAATGTTCTGAATACAGGGTTGTTGTTATATTTTCATGGACACTAGGGTTAGGGTGGGGCTAAAATCAGGGATCAAATTTTACATGATACATGAATCTTTTGAAAAATATTTTGGTCCAAAGCAGCAAGGCCATATTAGTCATATTGATATTGAAGCATCCCCATGTTGTGTGGATTCAAGCTAAGTTAAGTCACAACCTCTTGGGGCTAGGTTGGGGTCATAATATGGGATTAGAATTTGTCATGGGATTAAAGAAGGTAAAAATCTTTTGAAGAATAGCAGGGCCAAAGTGACTCATGAAGGTGAGCATTTTGGCCCATAAACCTTTTGTTTAATACACCAGTTTTGAGATACGTCTGAGTCAATTCCTTTTGGAGAGTTCTTGTACATAGTAAGATGCGAAACAGTTTGTTTACATGTGGGAGTGGGACAAATATTCAATCTCCTCAGTAAGTTTCTCATATGCACTTTCATCACCCGGTAAACTGATACACAAACTAAGTAACTGATAAGTATTTAAGAATTAATTAGATACATGGAATTCTTATTTTATCACCTTATTTCATTGGTCGTACATACATGTATCATATCCTGATATTACTTGCAAATATGACATTGTTTTTATGTGTCCACTTTAGTAAAACATTTCTTTCGATAGCATTTTGTATTTCCTACATTTACATATTTAATGAAAAGCTGCTTTTAATTCATTTTATCGTCTTCCTCACTGACTGTAGGTCGACTTGGTCCTACTTAGGCATCATAAGTTCCACTAAATGCACCTCCTACATAGGAGAGCTCTTATCTCAAAACTGGCATTTTGTTTATTATTTATGTCCCCCTCTTTCAGGGGGAGACATTGTTTTTGTGCTTTCTGTCTGTCCGTCCATCCGTCTGTCTGTCATAAAATCTTGTGAACGCTTCTCCTCCTGTATGGCTTATCGGATAGACTTGAAACTTTGTACAATGCTTCATTGCCTTTTGTAGATGTACATATTATTGGTGGGACAGGAAAATCCAATTATTTTCCTAAAAGTTACAGTGGATTTAAGAGGGATGGAGGATGTAAAATAGCTTGTGAACACTTCTCCTTCTATATGGCTTATCGGATAGATTTGAAACTTTGTACAATCAATGCTTCATTGCCATTTGTAGATGTGCATATTGTCAGGACAGGAGGATCCAATTATTTTCCTAAAAGTTATAGTGGATCTTAGGGGTGGAGGGTGTAAAATTGATTGGGAACACTTCTCCTATATGGCTTATCAGAGTTCGTATATTGTCTATGTTCCTGCTCATGCTTTCTCCTCCATACCACACAGTACATTAAGGGGAGGAGGTTTCATTTGGAGCACTTCCAATTTGGGGAGCTGGGGAGACATTTGTTTTTCATAAAAACAATATCTAGTTACTTTATGTTACTTTAGTAGTGTAAAAAAACACCAGCAGAAATGCTGTGGTATTTATTGGGTGGTTTACTATATAGTTTTGGTCCTGTTGGTGTTTGCCATCATCAGAACAAAGGGTAATGTAACAGTTGTGTGAATGAAGTGTAAATTGAAGAGGTGTACTTTTATTGTGACATCACAATGACTTTACCATCATCATCAATATTTTTCTTAAACAAAGGATTTCTACTTTTAAGGATGGATTCTTGTCACCATTCAGACAAATAAGAAGATATGTGCCAATTTATGTGCACATATTTTCTTTTAGTTATGAAACATATGGGTCATGAAGGCACACTCTCTTATAATTTACATCTGTAAAATTCAACCCTACAATGGGGTCTAGGAAACTTGAATTATAGGGGACTATATTTTCAGTGGAATCAACAACATAGTGAAATATTCCTTTATTCTCACATGATCACCAGTGTGAGACTAACATTACCCATGTGAAATTTTTCTGTCCTTACACTGCTATGACATCATTGATATTTTCTATGATTTGTATTGGATTATTCAATTTTTCGATTTACTATAGCTTTCTGAGGGGTAGCCTTGGGTTTTACAATTTACACATTAAGTGCAAACCATTTTGGACATCTAGTTAGATTTTGCATTGAAGTTCAAATGAGGATTTTCATGATTTTAGATATGAAAGCTCCTGAATTTATACACTAAACTGTAGATAAAATGTGAGAAAAATAATCATTATTTACTCGTGTGGAATAGCTAGGGAAATTCCACCTCGGCGACAAGATTTGCTACAGCAAAGCTTTGTCCTAGACTGCGAATCTTGTCCCCTTGGTGGAATTTCCCAATTCCACACTATTCTATTATTCCCTCATTTGAAAAAATTGGAAGTACTGATTAAACCAAAAAAAAAAAAAAAAAAAAATCTCTGCGAGAAAGGTTTTCAAAACTATGGAAATAATTGGTAACTGACAATTTTAAAGTAACAAAGTTTAGTGAATTTGGATAATATTTTGAACTTCCGCTTACTATCTCTGTTGAGCCCATTTGAGATGCCCTACCCTAAATCTTTTCTTAAAGAAAGAATATCTAATAGTTATGCTTTACCAAAGACAGAACTAGTGTTATGCTGCAAATTAGGATAGAATTTGTAATGAATCACTATTTTGTGTGTATACAATTTAGGTCTGCTGTAACAGAATTTCAAGGACCTTTGGTATGAAAAGATTGTGACCTTTAATTAACCTTGACACAAAGACAAATACTATGGCACACACTTTTTGTGTGTAAAAAGAATCTATACATTCTATAGTTGTTGCATTTAAAATATTGCATCTCAATGTATCAATAAGAATCCATCCTTAATTTCATATCATTGTATGTAATTTGATTTAACATTGCATGTCATTAATTCTTACGCAGATATAAAATCGGTGCCAAATATATTTGTTTTTAACTTTCACATTTGTGTTATCTTTGTCTCTCTTATAGCAAAAGGTGGTGGATAAGCTTTAATGTGTGCAGCTTTTTAACAAAGTTTTGGTATAATTTACCTTTTTTTTTTACTATGTATTTTCATGTATATCTAAGTGTTAATTTATTTTCAACTTGCAAGATGTCAAATTAATTCTGTTTAGGTGAATTCTAAGAGGGAATTTTGT